>NC_044251.1:13140877-13440877 GCF_003957555.1 Calypte anna | reverse complement strand
CATCAAGCACTGGCATGGGCTTTCTTTCAACCATTTTTCCATTGTCCAGTTTTCAGATCTATGAAAAGAAAATGCTCCCCCAAAAGACATAAATGAGGCATGTCACTCCAAGGACACTTCTGAACTGAAAGTCTCTAGGTCATCCTATTCATTCCTCACACTCTGTACCACAAAAGCTGTAGGAGAAGCTCTTTTTCATTCAGCTGAAAGACTGGGTTTCAGAGGTTAGTAGATGACAGAGAGCATGTGGAAATGGAACAGACTCCTGCACAAGAGCTCTCAAAATATTTCCTAAAAGTATAAGAAGTTTCCTGATATTATTTTTGAAAAAATTAGTAAATATACTTATTGAAGAATTGAAGTTTTCCTTGGTTTTCAGATGCAAACAAATAAGATTCAAAAAAATCACACATTAATTACATATATTTAGATCTTTATGCTCTTTTAAATATATGGCTCTCTAACCCATAACAGCCACTGACTTAAGTATGATAACACTATGTGTTATTAGGCTTAATTTTTTGGCACTTCCAATCTTTTGAGTACTGCTCCTGGTACTTGGGCAGAGTATTCAAAGCAGTCAAGTCCCTACAGAGACATCATGTGAGTTAGAAAACTAACCTATACTTACCTTTTAAGATCTACGTGTCATGGAAGGCAATAAGATTCCTGTCTTTTCCATGGCTGTCTGCTAGGTATGGCATTTGCCTGGGAAGTAGAAGAGCAAACTCCAGAGTCCTCCTCAGAAAAAAATTATCCTTTTTCTACCTTTGGAGCAAAATCTTGGTCAGAAGTTTGTATATAGGCTGGAACTCAGCTACTCTCCCCCATTCTTTTGCCCTCCCCTGTTATAATGTTTTGGATTCCACACGTTTGGCAGATGTTACTCTTAACTTCTGTGTCAAGTTAAAGTTAACTTGTAGGGGACTGAAATCTTTCTCACCTCCCAGGAAAGAGGAACAGAGAGTTTACTGTGTTGGGTCATGGTGGCTGTCAATGCACAAGCATTTATATGGACATGGGCCCATGTTCATGCTACCATTCTCCTTTAGGAGTATCTTATTCCCACCAGGAAGTGGTGGAGATCTCCACATACATGTCTAAAAAGGAGATTCTGTGGGTTTTTTCCCTTAAGTGTACCTGTGTTCTACATTAGGGAAGCTGCCTCAGAATGAAATAAAAACTCATTGCTACAAAGATTAGCATTTTTTCATGCCCCTGAGACAGGCATGTCTCCAAAACACCAGGAACTTTTGAAGGGATAGATGACAAAATCTGTTCAGAACTAGAGATTAGGTACAGAGCAAGAGGAGCAAGGACTGAGGAGAAGCTGAGAGAGACAAGGTAGAAAGAGCACACAGGAAGAAGGAAATACTTGGGAACACAGCTACAATAGTCAAATGCAATTAGAAGGATGGATGAATGGTGGGATCACCTCAAAGCAGATGGAGAAACCTACATTAGTCACACTCAGAGTCTAGTTCTCAGGTGGTGACATATTTACATGTAATTTGAATATTCTTACTAAGACAGGTTTAGCAGGTCTTGTACTCTAAAAACAAGAGGATAAAAGCCTTGCCAATTTTTAGATAAACAGGTACTAGCCTATACACTTTAAAAAAAGGCAATATGTGCCTCCTCCTACTCTTTAGAAGTAAACAAACTCTATGTGAGTAGCTAAAAACAGTATTCTAAGGCACCGATCATCCCTCATACTGGATGTGACTTTGGTTTGCCCCAGTGACTGGATCAGTGCTGCCAGGAGCAGTCTGTAATGTGATGGAGAGGTGCTCTGAGGAATGATGGAGGGAAGGGCAAGCAGGGTGGGAAGGGATAGCCAGCTACTGCACAACAGATATTTTATAGCAGGAATGCACACTGAGAGGCTGTTGAAATAGTGTTCAGTGAATGGCAGTGATTGAAATACTCCTCTTATGGTACACTCAAGGACCAATTCAGATAGGGCATAAGCAGGTGCAGCTTCATTGAAGTCAATAGTGCAGCACCCACTGGGCCTGAATTTAGCTCACAGTAGGACTTGCTGTGAAGTGTATTACACTAATGATAGCTATGGCAACATACTGTTTTCTCTGTTTTCTGCATGACCTAGATGCATTTGCCCCACATAGATGTTTTCACACCAAGGCAGTGTTGTTTCTAAGTTTCATACCACAAAGAAGATGAAATCCAGAAATGCATTTTTAGGCTCCGGGTTATGCCTTTTTTTGTGGATTTTAACCCATTTCTTGAAGAACTGTTCAGGGCTCCACTTCAGGGTTAGTAGGCCTATAAGGATTTTACAAATAGGCTTTTTTCAATAGCTTCCCAAAGTTAACTGTGTTTTCCTATTCAATTGTTCAATCATTTTAGTTCACCGTACACAGTTTGTAAAGACAGCTTTTTTTTTTTTTTTTACCTTCCACCATCTCCTGCCCAGTGGTACTTAGTTGCTGAGAGCTAAATTACTCATTTTTTTTCCTCATTAGAAGTTATGCAGGGAATCACATTTTTCAGGCTTGGGAAAGATCTCCTGAGATACACAGACAGAAATACATTTTGTTCGCAAGATTCTGATTATCAAGGTAGAATATGCACTTATAGACTTGCCATCACTAAAGTAAAATGCACATTTTTTCTGTTTTTTAGTGTTTTACCTGGATATAAGTTCATTAATTCTCTTGTGACTAGTTGAAAAAATCTGTGCTTAAAGGGACAAAAATCCAATAGTCTATTGAAAACCTCTGATTTTATGTAAATAAGTGTGGCAAATTTTTTTGTCCCCGTTTTATTTATGGAAGAATGAAATAGAATTTTACGTATGCTGTTAAATGAGATATTGCAATGCTTGTTGCTGTATAACTGGAGATGTATCAGGGTGCAAAACGCTGAAGCTTACACAGAAAGTTGAAACAGAATGGAGAATCACAAATTACAAAACTATAGGTAAGCAGCTGGATGTTCCAGGGTAAAAGATCACTGGATGGGTAGGATTATTTGTCATGAACAATCAAAGGAGAATGAAACAAGGATGAATAATATTTCTTTACAGTGTTCTAAATAAAATAGGCAGTTGCTGCAGTATGAAAAACTTCCTGAGATAAGATGATGTTTAAAATAACGACAGGGAGGGCTCCATTCCTCACATAGCCAAGAGTTCCTTGTACATTTGAATTGCTTCATAGTGTTGATGCTGATAAGAATAAAAATGTGTTATCTCAAACAGTGTACTGGGTTTTTTCCTTCTGGTTTGTTGGACTTTCATTGTGTGGGGCTTTTTCCTCTCTCTCCGAGTCAGGAAAAACTATTAGGAGAAAGACAGATTTCTCTAATGAGCCTACAAGTAATGCAAAATTCATATGCCTCCACCTGCAGTGGGGCAAAGCATGATATGGTGCACAAATAAGAAAGGAAATCTTTCCCTGGTTTTTCGGAGGCAAGAACCCTAGTTACTACTGGGCATCATGACCCACTTGTTCATTTTTAGGAAGAAGTGGATACTTTCCATGGGAAAAGCTCAAGCATCAGATTTGCTCCTTGGAGCATTAATAAAAGGGCTCAGTTAGCTTCATCTCATTATTTTACTATGAGTATTGACTTTGGCCTAGAGTCATGTATGGATAAAATGGTGCAAGGGCTTGTCCTAAGTGATTACTCAGAATTACAAATCATTTCACATGTAACTGAATCCTGCAGCCTGGCTGGCACTCTGCCCCTTGCTTTTCCCACCTTCAGCCCTCCAGCATCCCCCTCCCTCCCCTCTCCCTCCTCCCCTGCCCCAATAAGAGAACGAATCCAGCTTTGGTTAAATGGGCAATTAATCTTACTCACTGAAAGCAGAATTTTAATTCACCAGCATGAGGAGGATATACATGCCTATCACACAGCATTACACCAACAAAGATTTCAGAAAAATAGTTAATGGGTAGCCTGGTAGCAGGGAGACAACAAGGAGCATGTAACTGTACGTGCCCTTTCTCCAACAAAATAAACTCTAATAGACTGTACTGGGCTTTTTGGGTGTTAGTAATTGGCTGATCGTGCCTAATCATGTAAAAGGTTATCCTCTAAATGTGTGTATTTTAAAAAGGAATGAGGAAAAAGTGAGACAGATAAATTTTAGTAGCACTGGGATTCTAAAAGCCCATTATTTTTAAGAGTGTGAAGAGGATCAATAAAATAAAGAGACACATAAAAGCTCAAGATACTCTTGGTACATCCAAATAAAATAAAATAGAAAATAGAAATAGTTCAACTTACAGAACACAAGATAGGAGATGAGAATAGAGTCTGATAGGGATATACTATGTTTCCTGAGTGCATCTTCTATGGTATATTACAACAATTTTCCCCCAAGCAAGACCCTGCTATTTTAGTTAAGGTTTGTTTCATATCTAAACTTTGGGTGCAGGAAGAAGAATTTTGAGAGGGTTTGCAGAAGTCTTTAAGCAAGGATGCTTAGCCAGATACCAGATTCCCATAAACTCACAAAGCAGATTTTTCTCCTAGTTTAGTACATCTCTAAATAGAAAGAAAATACTTTCTGTCAGCCACATTGTATATAAAGTAATCAAATGCCTGAAAGTGCCTGTTCAGAAAGGAAAGTCAGAGTTCAGTAATATTATTTACATATTATGGTAAGATGTTATATGGGAATATGTCTTTAGTACCATATTTGCTTATCATTCTTAGTTCTACATCAAAACCAGATTAAAACATAGAAAGTGCATATGATTTGAGAAAAGCAGACCTTCCTTAATTTATATTATAATACCAGAATCTCATCTGGATATAATATAATTTTAGATTTGACTTTGTAAAAAGCTAATAAAACATCCCAGATATAGCAAACAACTTAAGGAGTACAAATGAAACTTTGACCTTGCCAAATTAGAGCCTAAATTATTAATGATCAACATTAACAATATATAATAGATTTATAATTTCAATTAGTTCTTTGCTGAAGAGTATGCATTTTTTTGAATTAAAGGATTATATTGTTTTTCCCGTTCAGTTGCATTTTGTATTTGAACTTTTGAGTTCTTTTAATGCATTTAACTCTCTGGAGTGGAATTACTTGTAATTTATTTTCTAAATTTGATCTGAAGGGTGCTATTGAAATGAAACATTTTCAGCATTTGGTAAAATAGCTTCATAGAGATAATAGGAAATTTGGCATTTTGTTTAAGGCATCAAAATTTATCCAGCTCGCAAACCCGTGCTTAAACCCTTAGCGGGATCAGCTCTGTTGCTTGTGCCATGGCTGAACACATAAGTCACAGAAAACTGCATCCTGAAAGAATTGGCTAAGCTTGCCATTTTGGGATAAAATCTGAAGAATTTTCCTGATAGAGTGTGGCATGGAATATATCTAGTTATTATAATTATAACTATCTGAAGGTCCATTATGCAGTAATATATACTCAATAAATCATTTGCCAGTTGTGGTTTCTCCACCTGTCAAATTGGATTTCAGCTAACTATTAAATGTGTGTGTGTGTGTGTTTTCATGGTAGTGTTCTAATCTGTTTCCATTTCTTTAGTGAAGTCAAAGGATTACTATCCCTAATTCATAATATTATCATAGAAAGAATCTCTTTTCACCTAAGTAATGAAACTGATCAAAAGGAGAAGTCCTGGATATGTTATTGCTGACAGAAATGTCTGTACAGAGTAATATATGCAAATGAACTTGATAAAGACAAATATCTAGTTTTTCAGTAATTAACATGAGTCAGGTGTGTTATCTTGTCATGATATGACATTTTTAAAGTATTTAATAAACATGGGAGACTGCAAACTTATTCGTGCTTGCAAAAAGTTCCATGTGCACAGTAACTGCAATAAAATTTGTTACTGGAATGTACTTTTATAGATACAATCAGCAAAAATACCTATTATGTTTTGAAAGCACAAACAATAAATATTAACACAATCTAAGGATCTGTATAGGCCAGGACTAGAGTCAAACCTTTGGCTTAAACATAGGATTACCACCAGCTGCACAAACTATTCCAAGAAAATTAGGATGGTCTCTTGTATGGAGTTATTCCATTTATTGTCAGTAAGAAACTTAAGCAACTCAGATAACTTAACTGAACATTGCTACTTTAGGTAGATCATACAAAGTACTTTATGGTCCTTCTTGTCTATAAAACTGATAAAAAAACAGTGAATGAAACCAATAATGAGTAATTATTCAGTTGGTCATCACTTTGGAAATTATGTGACAGAAAAATATTCAAGAAAAATATTTTTCTAAAAGTTCAAAAATGTATAGATACTATTTACAATTTTTATACCCTATTATTTTAGAATAACAGGTATTTATTTTACACACACCTTATTCCAGTAAGGCCAAGAATGTTAAGGTGTGAGAAAAAGGCATGAAGTAGGGGAAATAAGCATATACTTAATGGAAAAACATATTTAGAATGTATTAATTTTTGAAAGACAAGTTGCATACATAATGAAGAAGATGCCCAAATGAAGTTTGCCTGTCCATGTGCATCATGACATTTTATTTTCATGTACCTTGCTTAGTGCACTCGAATTAAGGCAAAAACTGATAAGAGCCTACAAGTGAAAATAAACCCATTTCTAGGAAAGATGCCAATATATGAAACAAAGTTACACTTTAACATTTTTATTAACAATGGCAGTAGAAGACAGGTTCTAATGTGGTGTTTTAGTGTCCTTTAATGAAGGGGATCTGGCACACTGACCACAGGCTGGACCAGCCTGGCAGGAAGCTGTTGCAAAGGGAGAAAGGGAAAATATGCTTTAAAGCATCCTCCAGAGCTTGCCAGCTGTTAAGCCCATTGAAAATGAGGTGTTCAGCTGGTAAAATGCCTCATATGGAATCCCATTAACAAAATAATTTCTTTGTGGCCACTGTGGACTCAGCATCCTACATGCTCTATTATTTCCCATTCAGCACAAAGGAGTGAGAAACAGATGAACTTGCCTTCAGTGCTGTAAGAGGATGCTTGGTCAAGGCATCTCTGTCTTCAAGGTCTGCACTGGAGTGAGAGCTGGAAGAGGCAAAAGTTGATGTTCATGCAATTCTAATTACACAGAAGGCTGTAAGTTGAAATGCAGCCTACATTTCATAGAATCATAGAATTGGCTGGGTTGGAAGGGACCTCAGAGATCATCAAGTCCAACCCTTGAACCACTACTGCTGCAGTTACTAGATCATGGCACTGAGTGCCACACCCAGTCTCTTTTTAAATATCTCCAGGGATGGAGAATCCACTGCTTCCCGGGGCAGCCCATTCCAATGTCTGATCACCCTCTCAGTAAAGAAATTCTTTCTAATATCCAACCTAAACCTCCCCCGGCACAACTTGAGACCGTGCCCTCTTGTCTTGCTGAGAGTTGCCTGGGAAAAGAGACCAACCCCCACCTGGCTACAGCCTCCTTTCAGGGAGTTGTAGAGAGTGATGAGGTCTCCCCTGAGCCTCCTCTTCTCCAGGCTGAACAGCCCCAGCTCCCTCAGCCTCCCCTCATAGGACCTGTGCTCGAGTCCCTTCACCAGCCCAGTTGCCTCCTTTGGACCCGCTCCAGGACCTCAATATCCTTCCTAAAATGAGGGGCAGTTTGAGGAATCAAACACTCCTGACGGTTTGGTGAGGGAAGCTGAGTTCCAATCTCTCACCCCAGCAACTCCCGAGCACTCCCAGGCACCGGTTGCTTCTCCTGCAAGCGCAGCCTTGGCAGGGGCAGCCCGGGAGAGATCAGTTCAGCTGGGAAGAGCTGAGTCCCGGCAAACGGCAAGGAACCCCGCGCGGTATTTTCCACCACGGGATCTCCTTTTCCCGCCTCCACCCCCTCCAACACCCCCCGGGACCCCGCCGCGGCTGCGCTGTCTCCCCGGGACACTCGGCCCGACCCCGGGGCGCCTCAGCCCCAACGGACACCCAGAACGCTGCCCGGCTTCCCCCCCTCTTTACGGCACCCCAACCCGTCCCGAACGCGTCCCGGGGCTGCCACCCCCCCCGCCCGCCAACGCCCTCAGGGTCCCCTCGGCCTGCTATGACCCTCTCTTAACACCTCTCTGCTCTTTGAAGGGAACTTTGGCCAAAGGTATGTTCTCCAGAAGACCGAATTCTGTGGGTAATTTTACTTATAAATAGTGTTCTAGCAGAGGTTTTATTACTACAGAAGAAAAGAACTTTCTCTAGCAAAACCATAAATGAATACAGACTAATTTAAAATCTACATCATGTTTTCATGCCCTCATGTTTCCTTATTTTTCAGTGACTGGAACAAAATGGCAAGACAATGTAGGTGTAGTTAATTCCATTCCTGAGAGGGAGCTGTTGACTCCACGGTTGAGTAAATTATTCATTAAATGCAAAGGAAAAAGAAAGAGTAAACAAAATTGGTTATATTACTTGCATTTAGCTTTGGTAACCTCTCACATCTAATTAGAAACAAAAGGCTTCTCTGTATCTGTTGTCAAAATTAAAATACTGATATTTTCTACTTTCTATCTGTCCCTTTCAGACATTCTGTGAAACTACAATAGGGTGCTGAGGTTCTGTCTCTGTCTGGGTGACTTCTCTACAAATGAAGATGGATAGAGTTTTTCCATTTTAATTAGTAAGACCAGCTGCTCTCTAAAAGGGAGAGTGGGTTGGATTTTTGCAGGTCTTCCAAGCTAATGTATCCTCAAAGTTTTAGTCATTGATTAATAACTCCCTGGCCTAAGTTTCTGCAGATCAGACATCTCAGATATTTAAACAGACATCATGCAAAAGAAAATAGTCTCCTATCCATCCATATATATTTGCACATTCATATATATCATGTAGCAAAGATATTTATTTTTGACCTATTTCAACAGGTTTTAAATTTAAAAAAAATCACAATTGTTTCTCATTTATCACCTTTCTTATTTCTCCCACTTTCTTTCACCAAAAATATTTTTTGTGATTAAAAACATTATTACACTACTAAAAGCATGTCTCTTGATTTTTCTTTTCAGAGCCACTTCTTTTTGGTGATCATCAGGTGTTTCCTTTTTCCTTTTTTTTTCTTTCAGTACCTTTCTCAAAAATCTGCTTTGCTTGGAGAGCTACAGCTCTCTTTAGTGACCAGCAAAGGTTGATACAAGCACAAAGTTGCTGATCCTTACCTTAGAGATCCCCTCTGCATCTTGGTGGGCTTCTACCTGTCCATGGATCTCTGGTAATGAGGTGATACCTAACTAAATCTGGAATTTCTGTGCTGTAGGCACAGAATAGTAGGCTGAGAACAATCTTTTAAACTCTTATTTTCTTACTGAACCACAGCAACTTGTGGAGTTTTCTTTTGTCTTGCTAAGTATACAGAATGTAGTTCTGTGCTGTTTTAAAACTTAATAAGTTTTCACAGCTTATATTGTGACCCTGTAATTGAAATTGTGCAATGTTTCTTAGAAAGGGGTGGTCCATTCCTGTTACAGATAGCCAATGTGCTCGTGTCATAAATGGCCATTTTATAGATGGATATTGTACTATAGTCATAATTCTTTACTGCTGATGGTTATTGCACTAGATCATGACCCTTGGATATTGAGAGTCAGTTTTTAATATCACAACCATTTACAGAGGTTAATGGACTAGGTTTTGCAGCTTTTGACCTTTTGATGGTGAGGGTTAGGAGGTTGCATTTGTGCACTAAACTGCCAGAAAATATCTGTTTATTTATCTTGGCTATAATAGACATGGTTAGTGCTTTTAATCAAGAAGCTGAGGGCACTGTGGCTTGCAAGAATTGAAATTATTAGAGCTGCATCTTCCAAGGTACACTTAATACGAGATTTTCAATTCTTATTAATGAGAAAGTCAATGTTTATTAACATTCTATCTCTGCTATGTTTCATCTACATAAATATAGCTGAAACTGAATTATGTTAGCTTGAAAATATTTCTGAAACATATTTCTCAATATGAAATTGTTTTGAGGATCACGATCAGGTTTATGATTTGGCAAGGTTACTTGTACATGGCTTGCTCAGGTCATACACGTGCTGATCTGAACACTCACAAGAGTCTTGGTCAGAAGAGCAAGTTTTCTTGTTTAATATATGAACTCTTTTGTTTCAGAAATACTTTTTCTCATGCTATAAAATGGCTGCAACATGAGGCAGCCACTTTAGTGCCTCTCCAACAATGAAACAAACATCAGGTCTGCAGTTATCAGGAACAGGGTGGACTACAAAAGTGAAACGTTGGAATTTAGCATTTTCTTTTTAGAATTTCAAGTCAGCATTGTCAGCTATCTGGAAAGTAAAAGAAACAGAAGCAGGAGAAACCAGTCATTGTTCTGAAGTCAGTACTTTAAAGGATGAATTAATGCTAAATTTGGAAAATATTAAAAGACCCTGTCTATATTTAAAATAAACTTAGAAAAGTTGCAATTTTCATAAGATGAACATCCAGGTGGAAATATTAAAAAACAAACAAACAAAACCAACCAAAAAAAAAACCCCACAAAAAACCCAGACATAAAAATGGTGATGGCAGAAAGAAGTGGGAACATTGAGTAAATAATAGTAAAAGCACAGTGAGTTCTCCAAGTTCAGACCAAGACCTGATGCTCTTTCCAAGATTTATAAATTATCCTAGTAATCTTTTTATAAGTTAATTCTAAGAATTAGAGATTTACAGAGGTTTTTTTTTTCTGGTCATCAAAAGCTTTGAATATGTCTGGGTTTTTTTCAATAATTATTATTAATATTTATTCTAATAGTATTTTGAATACAAGATGACTTAGAAAGTCTCATAGGAAATTTGTCCAATGTTAACCTGGGAAAATGTGTAAAGCTTCTCAACTGCACTGGCCTTCTTATTACTATTTATCCTTCATACAGCTTTTATCCTCCCTCCCTTCTCTTCTTTGCTCTCATGGCAGCGAGGGTGGGAGTGCTGCATTTTGTTTCCTGAGCCTGTGATGCTGAATGATTCCAATATAATCAAAATACGCTTTTATAGTGCAGTTTTATACCATGCAGCCCAGGGTGCTAACAGAATAATAAAATTAGCAGCTCTGATAATGACAAGCAAGGCAGGTCAAACAAATAATCTTTTAGACCTGGAATTGAAACTGGAATGCTTTCTGAGTCTCAAACAGCCAGAGGCAGTGATGAGAGAGATGAGACAGTACTTAACCAAGCCCAGACATAGATATTTGGGGTCTGTTTTGGAGATCTGAGCATGGATGGTACCAAGTGTTTCTGCAAGCTGAGAGAAAGTCCACGTGAAAGGGATACAGCTACAGTAGCTGGACTGACAACTATTCAGCATCTGAAATAATTGGACTCTAATGTCCAACCTGAATTTTTATTTGTAATCAGTATTGTGTTTTTTGAGGTACCCAGGGGCAAGAGTATTTCTACTCTACCCCATCTGTAGTTGATTATCTCATTTTACCTTCAGCCTGACTCCATTTACAATGAAAAGAAGTGTATCAGTTTCCCAAACGTTGCTGATGTGATGAAGTACTTCTGTAGATTTCTTCATTATGTAGGCTGTTTTGGGAGGTGCATTTTTGCCAATATTTGCAATATTTTGCTTATAGTGCATTTGCAATCTGAGATCATGGAAATCTCTTTTTCAAAGAGGTAGTTTACAGATCTCACAACACAAAAGAAAATGTTTCTTCTATCTAATCCAAAACTGTCAAGAAACTGCCTTCTAAATGTAAGGGGTTCTTAAAGATTTACACTGGTTAGGTACAAGTGCTTTTCACTTATCAAATGGGTGATGGTCAGATCGATTAACTACAGTATATAGTACTTAAAGTGATGAAGAAAGATGTTGGATGGTCAAATGATTAATGCCAAGCTATCCATTTTGATGTTCAAAATCCTAATTGTGTTTAGCTCTGACCTCCACCCTCATTGCTACCAGTGTAATTAGAGTATCTCATCTAAATGAGATGGATTAAAAAAAAGAGGAATTTGCTGTCCTCAATTTTTTCTCAGATGTTCTTGTATCTACACAGAGAAAACAGTTAAATTCATCATTCTTTTTGCTGTAGAAATATGCTCTTAGGAGATAATAGCATTTCATTGCTTGAAGTTATACATTTGTATTTCTTTCATTCGTACTTTTTCTCTCATTCTCTCTCACTTTTTTTTTTTTGCTTACTCTTTTGTTTATACAATGTTCTTTTATCCCGACCAATATAACATTTTAGTTCTTGTAATAAATGCCTTCATGTGAAGCAGTTGAGCTTAGAGAATGTTATTAGAGTGTGCTCTCAGGCAGTGCACCTTCACACGATCAATACAAATCTGAGGCTCTGTTCATTCCCTCTTTGCTTAAATTCCCTGCAAATGTGCAAGGGAAGCAGCAGAGGGTGTCATCAATCATGGGCTACTCTGACATGCGCTGAAACCTGACCAATGCCGAGATGTTTTAATAAGGCATCCATTAAAACCCTCAAATAAATTGCAATTTGAAAACAGAACACAATACGAGCCAAGTTTTCCTCATCCATCTTGTGGCATGTCATGTAATGTAATTGCGCTGTTAATTTATCCAAGAACTTGCTCTGTATATGGTTTCATTAGTATTGCTTAATTTCCCTGCAGGCTTTTTTTTTTTTGTATGTGTGTGTTTGTGTGTGTGCACACATGGAACTGGGTGTACGTGCATGTGTTGAACACATATGTACATGCAACTCGTTCAGCTTAGAGGTAGATTAATGGTTCTGCTTAGCATGGCATTAGCCAGAGAAACAATCAAGGATTTGAAATGTTTGACACTTTGTCAATGGTTCCTGAGCTTTCTGATATTTTCCAACCACTTTTTGCCTAGAGCAGGCCCCCCTTTCTCTCCCTTCCCAGCTTGCCATTGGTTTATGCCCCTCAAGAGTGGGATCACTCACAGTGCCCGTGGATCCCATCGATAAATATTGACAAAAGGGTTGAGGGACCATTTAAGATCGCAAAGAAATGGCAGTCAAAACAAGACAATGTTGATTTCTGTTCCTCTGCTTAGGAGGCATGCATGAAGTTTTGACAAGGGTAAGGAAAGTGAGAAGGTGTAAATCAATAGCAGAGAATGAAAAAGTGTTTCTGTAAAATAATGCTCAAACAATTACATTTAATTTTTTTTTTTTTTTTTTTTACCTAAGTGCTGGGAGGAAAGATAGAGTCAGGAGCTCATATAGATTTCTTTGTCTCCCATGCATAAATCTAAAAGCAACACTATTCCCCATGTATGGCTACATCAGCAGTTTCTTCACTTTTATTTATTCTTCTGGGTTTTTCTTAATCCTTTATGTCTTTCCACTGTTAAAAAAACAAACAAACAAACAAAAAAACAAAACAAAAAAACCCCAACCCTTCAGAGGCATAAGGAAAAATATGGCTGCATGCATATCCACCTTAAATATGGTCTTCCATTTTTACTTCAATATAAATCATGATTTTGGTTGTGTTAATCAAAGAGTTTCCATTTTGGAGTCAATAACTGCCATATGGGGGAAAAAAAAAAAGCTTATAATTTTTTTTTGGTGCAAAGAAATTAAAACTAGATAACAAATACTAGTAAGTAGTTTTTAAAACTAAATAAACTAAGGCAATGAAATCTGACTCCTACAGTTTTATACTTTCTAGGACAATGCACCCCATTTCTGAAGTCCTGCTCCTAAAGCTTTTTTTCACTTCTTTGTCTTCAGTTTCATTACAGATATGGATACATATGTGTAGGGATGTATTCTGTATGTGGATAGAATTAGCAGCCTGGTTTTCTGAGAAACTGAGCACCCCAGTTTCTGAATGCCACAGGAACTACAGAGGTCAGTACTGATGATGATAACATCCCAAATGTGCAGTACAAGATTACTGACTACGTAACAAATATTCCAGTCATCCAAATGCTCACAACTTAAATCTTTATGAAAGTAATTTTAAATCATTGAAAAGAATAAAAACACCTTACTTTTTAATTTTTCAAGCACCTGATTTCATTCTTTTACATTCAGGCACAGGAGTTCAGTGCATTTAAAAGGGGACATGAGGCAATATTGCTTTGACCACTGACAAAGGGCTCTTTCCCTGCCAACAGTCAAAAACCTGAGCAGTGTGTTACTAGGGCCCAGAGCATCTACAGCCACAATGTCTCCCTCAGCCAGCATTCAGAAAAGTGTGAATTTACTTGAAGAAAAACACATGAACCTCATTTTCACCATTTTTTTCCATTAAATTTCTTCAAGTGCATTTTCAGATCACACAAACACAGATTTCCTAGAAGACTCTATGCAGTTGATTTTATTACATGCAAAGCAGTGTTTGGTTTCTGTTTAATCAACCTTAAGATCATCACTGCAATTATATAAAGGATTTAGTGGGATTTTTTACTTGATCAATTATACAGTAATCATCCTTGAAATGCTTTGATATGAAAATGATGCAACTGTAATCATCCTCAGTAATCATTACTTCACTCCTGTTTCTATGTTCACTGTTTCTAAGACTGCAAGTATTAAATATGAAAAAACTGTTAGAGATCTATTAATAGTGACCTGTAGATATGTAGGTATAAAACAATTTCATATATATTTTGTTCATATATATATATATATTCATACACACACACCCCCATATATATATGATTAATGAAATATTAATGCAATGAGAATTCCGAATTCAAGCCTGTCATTCTACTTTAAGGAGAAGAAATGAATATGAGTCTTAAAATGAGATATAAAAAAACATTAAATAGAAATGTGCTTGTTAAATAAAATTAAACAGAGTTTATGTGTCTGTTTCACACACTGGGCGTGAGTCTCATGTTCCCTAAGGACACTATACATCACTTTGCTAGTGTAAAGGGAGCATAAATCATATTTACACTTACTTCATGGCTGCTTTATACTGCCAGAGTCATGTAAAACAGAGCAAGAGTAAATGAAGTTTGAAATAAAGGGAAATGCAACAAAATGCTGTATGCAGAAATAAAGCACAAAAGGCACACTCACGTATTTCTGATACTGAACTACAGCCATTATGGAAATCAATTGGAGGGACTATTTAGTTTCTTCTTTAGGAAACATAGGAACATTTAGAGGAAAAGGGCTTGACTGGGGAGTCCGCTGTGGCCTGCCCCATTTAACCCTGGGATGTTTTTAAAACAGCTGATTTGTTTTACTTTTTGATTTCCTTTCTCTGAGCTCTTTCTTGATCTGATTTATATTTCTTGCATCTACTGCTGCCTTCAGCAATGTGTTCCATAATTCAGCTACCCTTTGTGTAATTAAATTCTGCTTGAATTGCTTATAGGCTTGTATTGCTTATAACCTTCTTCCTTAATTTCAGACTGTGATCTCTTGTTTCTGAGTTACTGAAATTGTACTAGAAATAACACAGTTTGACTACTAAAATACCCATGTCTTAATTCAAAATAAACCTCAGATAGGTGGGCAAGCAAAATCTCTGCAGACTTCCATCTTAATTGAAATTTTGATCCTTAGAAATTTTTAGTGCTGGTGTGTGACCACTGAAATCTATGGAGATAAAATAGGTGACAAAATAAATAGTCCACTGAAAATATAATTTTCAACCCTGCTCTGACCCCATTTCCCATATTTTCTCAACTATTCCTTTGTTCAAATTTGGATATGTCTGAGCATTGAAAATTCCCATTTGTGCCATTTATAATATGCATTGTTTATATGTTTTCCTAATTCTGTGCTATGTATATATCTCTTAAAGGAACAGGCTTCTTTCTCTTTTGCCTACCCCCTACACTTTGAAAACAATCTCAGGAAAACATGCCAGTAAACCAACATGACCACATGCAGTGATATTTTCAAGAAAATCTCAGGAGAAAGCCATTTAAATTTCATAGCATAAATCTGAGGGTCTTGGCCAGCCTTCCCTTTGCAAGTCGCCTGCACAACTCTCATGCTAATTCTCCACCAAACCTCCAGTTTTATGAAAGCTATATTTTATCTGTTTGGTTCTTCACAGTCACATGAGAGTTGAAAACAGAATATTATCACCACTCACGTTTATAGTGGGAGTCACAGTACTTGGTTGACCCCTTTTTCAGGTACTATTGAATTTCCTATACAAAGGAAATGAAAATGTTTTATATTTAATACAGCAGCATACAACAAGAGGTTTAGTTATTACACATAGTGCTGCAATTTTCTGCCTTTTGTTTCAGTTGCTTGAGCTGAAATTTCAAAGAATGATTTCTTTTTATTATTTTTTTTTCAGGCTGGAGGAAACATGGAACACTATCATATGTATGCAATTCACTCTGAGCAAGTAAAATAGAAATAAGAGAATATTAACATTTCTTCACTTTTTTTTTTGGACCCCAAACTTCAGTTTAAATGTAATTTAGATACCTTTTAAGCAGGGTCTTGTTATTTTAGAGCTATTCAGAAATAGGTGAAATAATCAGTGCTAGATATTTAGTTAGTTGGTGCTGCTCCCTGCACATACTGCCTCTTTTCCACCTGTCCTGAGGACTCTTAACATTTGGCTGATTCTGTCCCCTGAAACTTTTCTTCTAATCTTTTAGAATACCTTGGTTGCTTTGAACCTGGAAAAAAAACCCCAGCTAATAGTACCTAAATTACACCAGCTACATAAAACAGGACTAAAGTCTACTTACTGTGACAAGCAAATAAAGGGTATATTCTAATAGGGAATTTCATATTGATGCCACAAAGTCAGTGCTATGACATAACTCAGAATGCTTAAAACCTTGTGAAATAAAATAAAGCATGCATGCTAAAGCCTTTCTGGGAATTAAACTTGGTTTCAGTGAGTCAGGATTTCATTCAGAATATTGGAAAAGCCAAAAATTTGGCCAGCCTGTAATAGACAGACAGATGCATAGATAGGTATCTGAAGTAGCTTTTGGGAGGATATACACATACACACATTTATGTATATATTGAGGTGAGCTATATATTTAGTTGTAGTGAAATGACGCAACCAGGTGTAGCAAGACAAACCTCTTTTAGGGCACGGCGCTCCAAGGTCCAACCAGGTGTTCCAGCAGAGACTCACAAATAGTGCTCTGAGTCTGTTGCCCTCAGGGTTGACCAGCCTGGATCAGTGCTGTTGCTCCAAGAGCAGCCAATCTCTCTGCTGGCTTGCTCAGGACTGAGCTGAGCCTCTGAGTTTGAGCCTCACCTTTTATTGGCCCCCTAATCCTGCTCATGCGCAGTGGGGGCCCTGCCCTAATCAGGCACAGGTGGGCTTAACACAAGCTCATGCCACTCCCTGGTAATTAGTGGCACCTGGTTGCCTCATTTCACTACATTTAGTGTTCAAACTAACACACTTGCATGCACTGTATTTACTTATTTCAGCTTTAAACACAGATAACATGAATTCTTATCCCAGGGAATTGCTTAAAAAATATAAAAACTCAAATAGGTTCTTGGCTGGATTATTATACTAGTGATGAATGAAGATAAGAATTTAGAAGAGCTATAGAACAATACCAATTTTATGCTCAAGAGGACATTTCAGACAAAATAGAAAAGGTACAACAAAGCCTGCATGAAAGAAACCTCACTGCCATCGGCAGATGGTATGAGCATTTGTGATGAAAATTGATGAAAGTGAAGTCCCATATCTTCAAGTATAAATGTAAGATTATGATAACAGAGAAAGAGCAAAGACAAGTTCATGGCAGGAAAATGTTAAGTATCACAAAATAAAATACAGGGGTTCGTTTGTTTATTTAAGTAAATATTAGTAGTATAACTAACTGCTTACATTCAGAGCCAGTGGTTCTACAGTATCTGCAATCCTCATATTAGGATTTTGTTACAAAATTATATATCATTCTGCAGTATTACTTTTGCTTACAAAAAATGAAATGTTTAAGGTTTTCTGGCAGTGAGAAAAATTGAAATATCTTTCCATTCTTTATTAGTTTTCTCTTGGCTTCCTTTTCCAGCCACTGGCTTGTTCCTGGATCTTCCAGCACTCTCTATCAGCATGGATGTATTCCTAATTTAACATCCCTTGTTGAAGGAAGCCCTGCAGCCACGACATGGGTGCTGGGATTACACACCACAGCACTGGTGCTATGTGAATCTTCACACATCTTGCTCATCCCAATGAATGAAATCCTCATTTAAACACTTGTCCTTATCTAATCTATATCTATACACTTGTCTGAAACTATCTAGCTGCAAATAACGTGCTGAGTTCACTGTCCTTGCCTCACTCCAAGATCACCTTTGGTGTGCAGAAGACGTGAGAAAACATTTTTTAATGTAAGTGTTGTGCTATTCAGCCTGGAATTAATTGGAATTTGGTGGGTTCTGTGTTCTCCATGTGACATGTAAAGTGCTGACATGGCAGACAGTGCTGAAAAGGAGAGATATCCCGGTCATGTAAATAGTGCAGTGAAACAAGGTGATACTAAGCTGAGATTCATGTTATGGTATGATCAGATATTGGTGACGTCTTTTATAAAGGAGAGCACAATGAATGTTTGAAGCCATGTTGGGATTCTAACTCTCAGTTTTGGAGGAGACTGAATTCTATATGCTTTTTATCAATTCATTTTTTAAAATAGTTTTTTTGTTTTTCTGTCTCTCAGAGTAAGGCACTTTCAAGAAAACAAAGCTTTTAGTGTTCAATACTATTCATAAAAAGTTCATAAATTTTCAGCATATTGAAATGGCAATTTATTTCAGAATTATCTTTTAATGTTCTAAGTCTTACTAACTCATTTTTCCCATCTTTGGTGGGGAAAAAGAGTAGATGTTGTAGCTATTGAAGGACTAGTCCAAACAAGGACTGAAGACATCCTCCTTCTGCCTGTGATAGTCTGTGGAAACAAAAGGAAAGATTTCCAGGCTCATGACCATTGAGCTGAGGAATGTGCTTCCCACTTGCACTGTAGAAGTTATTGAAGGACATGAAATGAGGCAAGACAATCTGAGGTTCAAAACATCAGGAAGGGAAGGAAAACATTGAAATTTTAGGTAGAAAGAAGTAAGAATTTGCTGGAAATCTGAGGTGATGAAGTAATAGAACAGTCTCCTTGTCTCTTTCTCTCATTTGTGGTGGCTAAACAGTCTATGCAGAGCTGCCATCTATTAATTTTCTCAAGCAGGAGTGATAAAAATGTGTCCAGTAGAGATGTGTTTTTTCTATTTTTTTATCCACAGGCAGTTCTGCAGCAGGGACTTTTCAACGGCAGGGCCTGATCTGTGGTATCCAAGTTGGATCAAAATGAGTGATAAGCTAGAAGTGTGACTCCAGTAGGTAATATATTTTTCTATGCAGTGAATCTTCTACAGCACCAGCTATTACTGTAAGAGAACGCTGATACTGAATAGTAGGAAAGACATGTGCTCTGCTCTTAAGGAGATCTGGTTTTTCTTCCTTTGACTTCAGATGAAAATGAAGACAATTCAGAATGGGAATACATGGAAAACACATAGGGATTTAAGTCTGTTTGACTACTTTGTGCTGCCTTCTTGGGCAAAGACATTCAGTATTGGAAGCTGAAAACCACTTAGTCTCAAAGATTTTAATCAGAAGGCACATTTTGATCTCCTGTAATTTCATTTCTAAAACATTATCTCTCACATGACACAAAGCAATTTCTGTATCAAATCTAACATTTCTTTTGGAATCTTTTAGGAACGTATTCAGCCATGACATAAAAGCTTCAAAGCATCATGTGCATCACTGAGAACCCCCATCAGTAAGTTATTCACTATTATTACTGAAGATTTATTTTTCCTTGAAGATCTCTGTATCTGTTGACAAAAACCTGGAAAAGCTGAGCCCATGATGAAATTTTTGCTATATTTTTTTTTACAGTGACTTTCCAGTGGTTAAATCAATTAATAGTGGGAAAACTTGTATATACATTTGTCTTCCAGTTCACATAAATGGGTGGAGAGAAAGGAGGTGTCTATCTGCTAAATTTTGGCATAATCTTGAAATTCTGGGAAATTAAAATAGAATTTAGACACAGCTTTGTGCCCATTTAAAATTTCTCAGTCATTGAAAAAACTGTACTTTCTAATCTGTGGCAGCTCTACAAACACAGTTATTAAACACTGATCTTGTTTTATCACCACAGATCTATCACATCAGCATAACATTTGCCCACTAAGACCGGACAGGATGAACATAATTGAAATTTGAACATGTAAAGTTCCTCTACCATTTTACAACTCCAGCTGTTTCCCCAAAAGTGAAGACCTCTGAGAGACCAATAGTTAAGTATATTGTCAGAGATGAGTGACATTTGAAGAAGGAAAAGCACCATTAAAAACTGCCGGGCTTACTATGACCAGATGCTATCAGTACCTGGTGCAACTGCTGGTGGTTTTCCTTTGGCAAGAAAGCCATGGGTTGTGTGGAGCTCCAAAAGTGATTGAAGTTTCTCATGCTTTCTAAAAAGGTCCTGAAAAAAAGGATAGTGAGAATTATCATATTCTGTATGTGGAGTGTCTTTTCTACTTATCACAGTTTAATTCGTTTCTGACATTTTAGACTCATCAAACAATTTATGTACTGCAAGCTATTTGGATGCCAAGTTGACATGTGAGAGTAATACATATAAAAGAGAGATCTGAAACAGTCTAGCGTAGAAGCTAATGACAGCATCCATTCTATAAAATGATGTTTTTAAAAGTCTTATTTGGGAAACAATGGCAGAGATTGAGTTTGTGATACTGTATGCAATAGCACAGTAAACCAAACTCTCCAGTCCCAAAGCCCCACTCCACCATGTAACCACTCATTCTGAAACAAAGTGAGAAGCTTGGTAGGAATATTTTGCATTAGAAAATCAAAAGTTTGTTCTTAAAATCCTGCAGTGTTCTTAAAATGGTATAAGCATGTAGTGATCCATTAAGGAATGCACTTGTTTACTACATGTATTCATAATTATGTGTAGTACTGTAGCTCTCTAGAGCATTAGATTTTTCTATACTAAGCACTTTGTAAACATGGAGGACAAAGATAATCTGTGCCCCTGAGGATTTACAGAAGGTTTATGAAGAAGCAGCAGGTTATGCACATGTAACCCATCAGAAGAGTTCATGGAACCAATGATAGATATTTCCAGTTCTCATCAACTGAACCTTAAACAGCAGCCCAGTGCATATGAAGTTTGCTCTTAAGCTCAGAAGTTGTTGCAGGACCATTCTTCAGATTTATATCTACCATGCATAATGCTGAATTTTTAATATCTTAAAAGCAGTAATTGAATTTGCATTGCTGCATGTAATGTGTAACCTGGATGAATAGATTTCAACTTTATTATTGTAAACTGAATTAATAAATAGGGTACTTTTTTATCATGGAAAACCTATAAAATTTACTAGCTAAATTAGAGTTGAAAAAAGAGCTAAGAATGTTATTTTCACTGAGGTTTTTTTAGAGGTAAATGGATTTTTCAATAGCAAATCTGTTTTTAAAGAAGTGAAAGTTCATTCATAAGCAATTGCATCCAAATTAATATCTGCCAGGCTTCAAAACCAAGGTAGAAATTTCAAGTATCATAGGAAGTAATTACATAAGTAAGTAAATAAGTAAATAGGACTGTCAGAGATTGTTCATGTAAAACAATTCTAAGTAAACTTGTGGGTTTTACAACTGTTTGGGGAATTCTATTCTCATTTTAAAAATTTCCATACAAACAGTTGTATGTAAATGGAAAGTCTGTCTAAATAAACCTAGATGCGAACTAGAATAAGAAACGACATAATTTTGTTCAATTTTCACTTTAAAAACTGCAAAAGAAACTCCAATTACATGGAGAAGATATTTGTAAAAGTCCTGAAACTTACTGGACTAATACATCTAGACATTTTTTTCCAGGCTTCTGAATTGATACAGTTCAGTTAGCATTCAACTTTAATTGCAATGAGGTGACAACATACTGGGTAATGAGTTGTTTATGAGTTGTAGATGTGTTTACAATGAGTTGACAATGTGTTGGATAAAGTGTTCTTCTAAAGTTGTAGATCTATTTACAGTGAGCAGTGGGAGAATGTTCATTAGTTGTCGATTTGTTTGTTTACATTGTTTTCGATTTGCAATTGCTATAAAACAATTCACAGGCTGATGAAGGATGATTGTTTGTGTGCTTTAATGATTTACTGTAGGAGCTTGTCTGAAAAAGTACTTAACTCTGCTTCATCTGTCAGTTCCCACTGCAAAAGCTCCCAGTCACAATAGTTTTATTAGCACAGCATGGGCCATTTGTAAGAACATTATGCATCTAAAAAATCTCAGTGCTTTCCTGTTCAGTCTGTTGCATTTTGGCTCTCTGAGCTGAACAGAATTCCTTCTGCTCTGTACAAGTGTGTATCTTTTAATATGCTCCAAGATGTACATTCATTCAGTGTCCTTTGAAATTCTTTCCCTTTTACCTCCTCCGTAATGTCACATATTTCAAGTTTGCTGTTGTCTACTATTTATTATCGCTGCTGCCTTCTCAAAATAGATTAAAAAAGAAAAAAAGGTGTCCTCATGTTACACTGTCTTAAGGAAAACAAATACACGCTGGAGGATACTGGATTTTTGGTTATAGAAGATCTTTCAACAGTTTGCAGCAATTTGGCAAGATATAGATTGGGAAATAGTTGGTTATTCAGTCACCAAATGTTTAATAACTTTTGTTCAAATCAAACATAAAAAGTAATTTTTCATTGTTTTGTTCCCATGTTGTTTTTTCCTGGTTATATTTCCTGTGGCCCAGAACAAGCGTGTCTCACAGGTTTCCTCCCTGTTATTTTCAAAGAACATTACAGTAAATATTCACATTCCCTCCTTTTTTTCATCCCTCACAGTGCCCAATGGAAATTCCCGGGGAAAAAAAAAGGAAAGAATCATCTTGCAGTCATTAGGATGGGGTTTTGATGAAGCCAAATTTTGGGTTTTCAGCTAAATTGAAATCAGCATTGATTCTCAAGAGGAATTGAAGAAATAAAGAGTTTCTATCTCTGAATTCACAGAGAAATTAATAACTAAACAAAGTAAAAATGTACTAATCCTGATTTTCACCATGAGCTCACTCAGCATTTCAGCATTATTAGATCTCTCTGGGGAAAATAATAACACCATTCTGAAATAGATGAAGATTTCATGCTCATTTTTGCTAGAACAACACAACAAAAAGTTTTAAAGCAAGTAGCTGATGTTTCTGCTAAACTAAATTCCATCCAAGTGGAAACTTTCTCAGGCATTTTAGCTTGACTTTTTTCTGTGAATGACTTCAGTATTAGGAATGTTTTCCATATTGATTCAGCATTAAATCTGCATTTTTTTAAATCTCATTAACAAATAATGACTTTACAGAAGCCTGAAGATTAAAATAAAACAAAATAATGTTATTTTTATGTTGTCCATCACTGAGAAGTATCATCTGACTTCATTAAAATGTACTTAGTGAAACTTCAAAATATGCCTACTTGTCCACAACAATAATATTGAATTGATGTACTATGGGGCAAATCAACCTTGTAAAACATGTATATGGGCATGATCTTTCAAAAATATAACATTTAAAACTATAATATTTTATTTTTTTAACTCTATAGCATATTAATACACGTGTACTATAACAGGTTATTTTGTCTTAATACATGTTTTAAAATCACAGTCCTACATAAACATTATTTACTTTTTAAAAAATTCATGTTCTTTTATAAATAATAATTTCTACAGAATAGTAAAAGCTCTTTTTTTTTTTTTTTTTACTTTTTATGTGCAGGTATATTAAGTCTAATAACAGCAAGTGGAAAATACCACTACAAAATCAACTGCAAAGCAAATCTAGTTCAGGATTATTTTATCTCACTGGGAAGTACTTCAACATATAAGCTGTTGCTTTTCACATTAGGAAATAAACAAATAAAGAAGGGAGTAAAGCAGATTTTTATGATACACAATTAGGGTGTAATTTTCTAAAGCATGAATGGGAGGCACTCATAGAAATCCCATTAACAAATAATCAAGGCTGTGAGTGTGCATCCATTCACACTGCTTTTGAAAAGATACCCCAGGATGAATAATTTTCATATGTACAGTAAGTTCACAGCTGATGCTTTATTGTTTGCTGAGCCATCATTGTCCTCAGCTGGGAAATCAGCTACACACATGGTTTTTGCCGTAAAGAAGTAAGGTAGTGTTTTTATTTACTAATACACAACACCAGAAAACTTTGAAAGGAATTTTAATGGTATGTGCAAATTACTGGAGTTTAAAACTCACCTAGCAGCAAGGAATACAGAGAAGGTAATAGAGAAACTGCTGTTCATGTCATTTTCATAGCTTCTTACATATTCATGTTCCAAAAGGATT
Organism: Calypte anna; assembly: GCF_003957555.1. Classification (NCBI taxonomy): domain Eukaryota; kingdom Metazoa; phylum Chordata; class Aves; order Apodiformes; family Trochilidae; genus Calypte; species Calypte anna. The sequence continues at coordinate 13,416,567 of NC_044251.1, read as the reverse complement.
TCTTTTACAGAAGCTCGTGCTCATCTAACCAGACACTTTGTGAGTGAAAATGCATGAAATTTAAACCAGCTTTTCATATGGACATTTTTTTTATGGCTGAGTGTTTTAGCAATCCAGCAATGGTAGACACCTATAAATGTATAATGTGATGGATTAGATTGTAATGCAGTCTGGATGCATGTGGAGGTGGTGTTTGCCCTTCAGTGCAAATCCATTTTAATGTCAAAAGGAATCCTTTGGAATTAATAGTGCATTGTCCAGGCAATAAGTAAAACAGTACTGTAGTTTTTCCTTTGAGAAAGATTCCTATTTTGCTCCTTATTATAACAATTATAACAAAAAGTAAAGCGTGTTCTAATAAACAGTACAAAGAATAAAATTTGGATTTGGATTCCTGGATTGAACCTAATTTCCAAACAGGAATTTTAAAGAATTTGTTAAAGAAGCTTTGCTCTCTCCATGGTTTGTCAAAGCACATTGTAAAACCAGCAACAAGCTTACACCTTACACAGACATGCATGAATCTGGGGCACGTCAACCTGGGAGACTTAGGAAAGTTAAATCAAAATAGCTGAAAGGTGTGAATGTAAAGCATGTTATGTAAAGTGCTTTACAGTTCTGTGTAAATACACTCACTGAAAACCACAGTGCCTTTGTAGCTTTACAACAGTAAGACCACTTTGTTTCTCTGCAGGGCTCAAAGGCACTTTAAATGGGGTATACACTCACTTGCTTAGGCAATTCATTTAAGATTTTCTGAGAATCTTCTCATAAGCATATCCCTAAATTAAGAACTACATTAGAAATTATTATTTAACAGGAAAAAACCCGCACAATTGGTTTCACTTTTGTGCAAGGCATGTATACTTTATTCATATGTTTAAAATGTGGAACAAGCTTAAGCACTGTGCTAGATTCCAATGAGCCTAAGAATAGCTCAGTGGAACCTTCAAGATGAAAAGAAATAGGCAGGATAAATACAAGAGAACAGACTGGAATAGGACTTCAAATAAACATAATGTATTAAGGGTCCAACATCATGAATCTTCAAGCAAGCCACAAACACTTGGCTTGCCCTCATTGAACATATTAGACCTTGAAAACCTGCCTGTTCTTTTGGCTTAAAGAAGGATTTTCACAACATCTGTTCCATAGGAACTGATATAAAATCTCCTTTCCTTCTTCCAGATATCACTGTCAGCATGATTTTGCTTTCATAGCTTGTTTTAAAATTGCATCAATATTTCATTGTAAAATTGCTTAACTAAGGGGATAAGTTTCGTTTTTGTGAATGAAACTCTCTTGAGAGCATGAAGGATCTTTTCAACAGCCTTCAGTACCAAAATAGCAAACATATGCAAATGTTTTTTCTTATCTTTTTACTAGTTCCACCCATGCATTTGAAAGGATTTCCAGTGATTTGCATCACTGGATGGAGTTCCACAGTGATATGGAAGAGAGTGATGTTTCCAGTGAAAACCAGTGTACAAGGTAATCTCATAAATTACTCAGTGCTGCTGGTCCCAGGCATTCTGCAAATCTAAGTTCCTTCTCTGTCTCCAATTCCCCCAAATGGTAAGAAGACAGACATTTTAAAACATGAAAGCCACTTAGTTTTTCAGCATTCTGAAATGCAGCATTTTAGGTTCAAAGCTTTTTCCATTATGGTAAAAAAGCTTGCTGGAAAAGCAAGAATTACTTCATTTTACAAATGGCTTGCATTTAAAATCCTTGTGGCTAAAAGTCAATAAACAATACACTTAAAAAAATCTCAGCAGATAATTGAATTAGAGAAAAGTCTGCATTCAGCCCCCTTAAAGTTGAAAAATTCCCTTTCTCCTACTATTATGTCTAAAATTTTCCGATCAAAAATACATGTATCTTCCTGGTACATGTAGTTTCTCTTAGCATATTAATTGGCCATTGTTTGTATTTTAGTCAACCTTGTCCAGGACTCACTAATCACAATATTTTGATATTCATGTAGCATTTAAAAATTTACAAAATTTCATTTTTTTCAAAAAAGGTTCTTCTGGAATATGGAGGTATCTGTTACTGTGAAGTCATGGAAAGAAAAAAAAGGTAATATAATGGCAAGAATGCTACCTAGGCATTAAGATCATATAAAATGAAAGACAATATCTTCCATATTTTTTTACTAACTTTACAACCTTAAAAAAAAATCTCTCTCCAATACTTCATTATACACAATACTTCACTTTTGAAAATCTGTGGGATTTTTCCAACACAAACCCCTTCAACATTCGAGTTATATGCTAGCTGCCTGTCAAGTATTACTCACTGTGAGTGCCAACAAGATATTTTCCTCTCTTTTCTAATTGGGTAACACAGCTAATTACTGTTGTCTGTGGAATCACGTTTGATTGGCATCTTGACTATAAACGGAAGCCATAATTTCAGATGATATTGTATAAACATTTGGAGCAGGGATGTGCAAGCAGTGAAACTTCAGCTAAGGGAAATTTATATGCTAGATAATAAAAATTACCTGTGTTTCAATTAATCTCTGATAACAGTACTTTAAAAATATATGGATTCCTGCCAAATGTCCACAATGCTTTCCAAAAATGCTTTTGGCAAAGTATTCATCAGAAAAATTGGAAATGTATTGGAAATTACACAAGAACCATGAAAACCACATGCCAAAGTAGAGTAGTCTTTGGAAACACTTTAAAGCACGACTAGATTATGTCTGTAAAAAATTAAGGAAACAGAGACATAACGCATAGTACAAAAGCCCAAGAATACGAAAATGTTCAAACTAATGTTGAGAATGCCTTTTAAAATAACACATACAAATTAATTTCAGAAGTACTAGGATTATCCAAAGAAGACACCTGCGTTAGGTCATCAGTATGTCAGATTTCATACCTGTATTCCAGAATTGTCTCTCCAGGTTTCCTTTATCTGTCTAACTTTTTTGATCATAAAAAAGAAAAGAAGGAATTGAAGGTGTTACATATCAACACCCAGGTCAGAAGACAACATACCTGGGCCTGGAGAGGCAGCAGGAGACTGAGTACTGATTTTTTTTTGGTTAAAAATATGTATCCAGGACATTAAAACAATCACAATTAAAAAACCAATAGAGGGGATGACTATCACCTTGAAACATTTATTTAGCAAACTGATATCCTTACTTTCTTCACCTTTTCTTTATGTAGTTCTTTACACAATTAGTTTAATCACTGCATTCAGATTCCTAGACTTCTATTTGAATCTTGTATTTTATTCAATGATGGCATTTGGGGAATGTTCAGCATTACCATTGACACACATTATTCTGACTTACATCATTCTGACTGCTCCGACATGTGACACAGAACCTGTTAAAATGCTGAGTTCTTTCTGAGAAGAAATTTAGAAATAATCCTCATTTTGAGGTTTTTATATAATCTGTTGTTTCCACCAAAAGTAACCAGTAAAAGATCATAAAATTTACTCTCAAGATTTTGTTTTCATGAAACAGACTTCTTTAAATTGCATATTTGAAGAAAAGAAGAGAAAACCATTATACAAATTAAACATGGGGAACGATTCCAAAGGAAGTCTTGTTTTTGTTGAAGTTGTATTCTTCTAACAGAAAAACATAGTTGTTAAATTCTCTTTTGAGTCTATCAGACATGGAAGTTGCAGTTTTCAGTTGTAATTGCCCATAGGAGGGCTGAGCAGAGATGGTTTTGTGCATGTTTGTTCACTGAAGCTTTCATATAATTCTAAAGCTTCTGCCTGATTGTTATGAGGAATTATTTTTTCCATAGCCAAGAGATTCTGGCTATAGGGACAACCATGTTCTAGAATATCACATTGTCTCTTGAAAGATATAACTTGGGGACAATGGCATCTAGCTGTACATTATGCAAAACATGACTTAATATGTGTTACTGTGAATGGCAATTGTAGTACTGAGTGGTTTGCATTTGTGAATTTTTTGAAAAGCTGAGGTACTGCAGAATATTGAATGATTTATCCCCAGTGCCTCCTTCCCTTTGAGCCTGGCTGAATAGTTCTACTATCTGAACCGAAGTCCCTGATTTATTCACAAAGCAGGGAGCCCTCACATTGAATTATTATCACTGACCTGTAATTCTTCCTTACAATTAGGCATAATTTGTACCACAAAAAAACCCCACAGTTATGGTTGTCATATATATAAACGATCAATTGGTTTTGTAAATCCTTTTTTCATATATAAAATCGCAAGAGCATTCATAATTTTGATAGCTGTACATTAAAATTAAATGTTTTTCACATATTACATATGCAGCTACATAGTGTTTATTTCTGCAAACACAGACCTTGGCTTTACTGTGATTTAATGCAGTCTCATCAACTTTAAAAGTTTGTATCATGTAATAGTGTTCTTGTCAAATTGTTTTCCTATGGATAGGTGTGCTTCCTGATTTTATATATTTAAGATCCTCTGTGGCTTTAAGTTTTCTAACTCAGTGCATAATTTTGATTCAGTAGTCTGGAAGGCATTGCTGAAAATTGAACTAAAAAAGCAAATCTATGGAAAAAAACAAGCTGATGTACTAAAGCCCAACAATTATGTTATATAATGACTCAAGCAAGCACCAAAAGTTAATGTGATATATCTGCTAAGAAGTGTATCTGCTTTCATGACTGGAGGCAGATAGCCAGGCAGGAGGAGAAAGCACATGGGTACAGCTCAGTTGGAGCAGTCAGCAGCAGCTGATGCACTGCAGCCAGGAAGATTGCAGAGGGGATTCCTACCACAATGTGCAGAATAGAGCCATGACCACATAATCTGCAAAATACCTACTAACCATAGACTCACGGTGAGATCTCAGGCCTAAAAAGCACGACTCGTATTTGCCTTTTCTCTGTAAAAGTCTTAAAGTATATTCACAGTTGTGCCCTGCTCTGCAAAAGGGCCAAATCCCTCTTCCATTCCCAAATAAGATTTTTTGTCCAATTGCCAGGAGCATGAATGGTCAGAAATGTGGATACTGTTGTATACCAACTAGTTGTTAAAAAAATACAGCACTGAAAAGGAAACTAAATTCCAGCTTTTTGACACTGCTGCAGCCACTGACCTTTAAGACAAGCACTACAGGTCATCTTTGCAAAAAAGCTCCTTCGTTACAAAGAATTAAAAAATGCAAGATAAATATTTTAATAGATTGATATTTGAAAAAAACCCTGCTATATCACTAATAAAATCTTAGTTAAAAATATATAATTTTTACTCTAAATATAGATTATGTTAGGGCAACTCTTACTCACTGATCCAATTGTAATCGATGCCCACATCAGCAACATATATATCCTCCATATGAATGCTCTTCTTGGTTCTACAAACCCCTTCTTATTCATAAGACATCTCAGAACTTCTATTTGCACTCAAACAGTAATATAGATTCGACCAGAGCTGACTTTCTTTGTGATATAGCAAAGGCCATTTGGAGGGTCTAAGTGACATCATATTGCTCAGTGTAATAAATACCAACTGCAAGGTGAGCTGACTGGTACTGACAGTACAATAAATAAAAGGCAGAAAATGTAGTGAACCTATGTGTATGAAAGGGAATATCTCTAGAATACAGAGTTAGACTGTGTTACCTGACAAGAAGACTCACAGCTGATAAATGCAGGTAAATTTTATAACTATGGCAGTAGGTCTGTTGTATGCTTGCAAATTTATTAGCTGATAAACATTATTCTCTAAAAATTTTGTCTATAAAAGGTAGAAGTATCATATTGCTGAAACCTTTGTGTCATATTTAAAATCTACAGAACAGAAATAAAAGGTTTGGTTAGTTTCTAACACTTTAACTTACATGTCTCCTACATCTGGCTACTTCTTACTGTATCAAAGGAATGTGATTTTCTTTATGAAACATTTAACCTATGATAAAAGCAACAGCACATTTAGAAACCATTTTTGATTTATCACCTAGGCAGTCTCCTAGACCAGACATCCTCTGAACAAATCCCTGTATACAAGATACAAGCATTCTGATTTCTGCCTTCTTCCATTACAAAAAAGGAAAATATTTATCTAAACATTTTATGCCTTGGAAGTACCAAGATGAATACAAACCATCAGTCAAACAATGCAAAATTTTATTTTATATATATTCTGTATTAGCAAACTCACAAGTAGTTGCCAGCTAAAATAAAAAATAATATTTCTAGCCTTTTTTTTTCTCCACACATAATAGTAAATCAAAGTAGGAGTTCTGAACAGTGGAACAACCTTTAGACAAATGGTTAAATAAAATGAATGTGATATAATATTCAAGGAAATAATTCAACAGGACCTTCAAGAAAATATTTTACTCCCAAATATCAGGTAAGATTTAAGATTGCTGGCTGGTTGGTCTAGAAATTGGAGTAAGCATATTTGCAAATAGCACTCTGAAACACAACTCATTCCATGGTATTTGCTCACAAATTTCTTCAGCAGATTGTTCCATTAGGAAAATAAGATATTGGAATAGTCATAGAACTTAACTTAAGACAAAGGACATGTTCATGGTCTGTAAATACCTAAATAGGGCTTGTTTTGGAGCATTATTTCATCTTACAAACAGAAGCCTAATGTCTAGTGATTGAAGGTGGAAGTAAGTCAAATATAAAAACAAAAAACACTTTAAGTACTGCAACAGTTTTTCAAGGGATACAATAATATTTTCATCAATTTGAGCATTTAAATAAAAATTGGTGAGTTTCCAAAAGATAGTCTGTTGTAACTCTGGGTTATTGTTTGCTACAGGAAATCGGATGAAATCTCTGATCTTTCCTGTGCAAGAAGTGAGACAACATTATTATAATGGCACCTTCAAAATGCATTAGTATATTCATTTAGCCTTCTAACCTTTGAACGATGCTAATGAGGATTTTTAAAAATGTAATTTGTTTTTTAGTGTATTCTGGTCTAAAAATGAATGTTATGCTTGTGACATCGATAGAGGCAGCATTCAAACACCATAATTTTCTTTGCTATAATCATTCAGACACCAAATGGACAAGTTTCCACCTTCTGCTTTCTTGCTGTATCAGCCACAGGTAATTTGTAAATCACAGTGACTGACTATGCTAAAGTTTGCCCTTGCAAGGAAAAGGACACAGATGAGGAAAGCAGGGTAGTGGCAAGAGGGGGGAGGAATTCCACACATTCAGTGGCATTTTGGGGATCAGTTTGTGTCAAATTTTCATTTCCAGTTTGCCTTGTGGCCATAACCCTTGCTGCAAATCAGAGCACTCATTCTGTAGCAGCACCCTGACACCCCGTGAGGGGAACCATAATAGTCCATGACAGAGCAATCAGCAGCCTTCAGTACTGAGTGGTCCTTCCTTACATCCACCAGAACATCTTACAGCTCATTGCTGGTGAAAAAAGAAGTTCCAAAACTAAAACTGGCGAACCATACTGTAGTGTCTTGTCTTCTTGGTGTAACTGGAAAACATCATCCTAATTTTGGATGGTCAGATATACATTTATCAAAGTAGCTCAGTTGTTTATCACTATTCTACTCATTCTTTCTGAACAGTATTGCTACATATGTAAGATAGTTATTCTAAAGAAACAAACAGTATATTGTATAATCAAAGCTAATTTTATTTTGAGCCAAGTCACCTATGGCATTTGTTTATTAACTTTGTCAATTTCATGTATTAATTGGGAACTTAGCATGTGATGTACAGCAAAAGGTTGCAATGATAATTTTTGAATACTGAATACATAACTTAAACAGATGGTGACTGTTGAAAACCATATATAAATAAAACCTTAATAATTAGAAAACATTCCCATATAGATTCCTTTGCCAGTATGCTGCCAAAGTTGCCATTTATAGGCTTGTTTAAAGTGTGATTTATAGTTGTGCAGTACCAAGAATTACTGACAAGTTTCTCTATTTTCAGTTGAACTGCAATAAAGGCGTCAAAGTCCATGAAAATCTCTCCTTCCTAGATGTATTAGGAAAAATCATTATTTAGATGCTGTGTAGGTAGATGGTATGAAAAAAACCAACTAAATAATTGTTGCAGCACTTGCTGTAAAAAAAAGAATATAACATAGCAGGACTACAAGCAACTGCAAAAATAGGTCACTTACATTTAGAAAATAAATTTCATTTTCAACAAGGAAAAAATATGACAAAAATACTAATGTGATTGGAATAAAACATTGCCTGTTGTTACTATAAGTCAGGCTGCCTTCCAGTATTATGAAATAGTTTTCAGCTTTTTTCTCTTACTGCACTAAATCGCTCCCTGATGAACCCTCAGTAAAATCAAGAGGTTTTTTCAGGGATATACAGAGCTCATTTTCTTGGAAAACTGTTTTGACATTTTAAAACCTCTTTTACAAACTATTATCTTTCTCAAATTTCTTAACAATATTTCTTACTATGACCTGACTAGACACAAGGTATTGTTGTTGTTTTTTTCCTGGGATAAAGAACCAGAAGAAAAGGAAACTCTCCTCCTTGGTTCAAGAGTCCCTACTTAGGAATCTGTCCATTCAACCAACTTGATCAATTACCATTATGGACTTAACCATATCTTCTTTAAAAAGTGACAAATTCTCTTTAAATCTGCAAATCCACTGGAAAAGTGTACCCAAGAATATCAATATTAAAAAGTATACGAGGAGCAAGGAGATAATTTTAGGATCACATTCTTCAAGCCAAGTCAGTGCTTGCCTGCATTTTTTCCTACTTTTAAAAATGACAAAATGACGCTGGAAAGGGTCTGGTAGCTTGGTTTTTTTCCTGAAAACTAATGATTATCTTATATTTATCACATCACAAAACTCCTTTGGTGTAACAAATGGAATAAATTACTTCTGAACAGATCCTGAATTACTGGATATTTGTTCATTTCTGTATACTAAGGCATCTTACTTGACCCTTTGATCCCATAGTACTGATCAGAGATCGTATCCTTAGTAGTTCAACCTTTTGCAATGTGCTGTAGTTTTTTACAGAAAAAAGGCTACCTTTGCCATCATGAATTTCCAAGCTCCTCTCAGATATCTGAAAGAAATGTACATGAAATTACAAGTATCATACTTTTAGAATAAAACTAACAAGTATGGTACCCTTTGATGGAAAATGGGTAAAGGATGATTTTATGAACTTAAAGGAAATCTTAAATTTGCATCTTAAATCTTAAATTTACATCTGTAAATTTAGAAATAAAGTATATGCAGGTTAAAAAACAAAAGGTGTTTATCAAATCTGTATTCTGAAAGGATAACCTAAAAAGTAACCTACCTGCTAGACAAAAGAAATTCAGTAGATTTCACCTCCATTAAAAACAGCAAATAAAGCTGCACTGAAAAATATTTGTAAAATTGAAGAAGATACAAAGATCACCAAGTGGAAGCCTGCCATGAGAGCAGTCTTATGAGCATGATCTTGTAGGCTGAGAGGAAGTGTGTTTGTTCTTTACAAATACATGAAGGAAAGAACAATTTAAAAACACATGGATTTGAAGAAAAAGCACGGATGCCAAAATATATTTAAAGTAGACAACAGAATAAGGATTCTAGTTGTCTGGAATCGTCTTCCAATGGGAGAATATGGGGGAGTAACTTACTAGGAGGTTCATGACATCCCTGAATAAAGGTAGGTAATGCAGTCTCTGCAGGAGCAAGTCTCCACTCAGTGACTTAAAAGGTTTCTAGTTTTACTTTCTGAGCAAAAAAAAAAAAAAGAAAGAGGAAGAAATAGTGATAAGTTTGGGAGCCACACATCTGTTAAATAATTTAAAAATAAAATTAGAATGATTCCTCCACACATAAATATTTTTGCAACTTTTCTGTGTTCTTCTAGTTAGAATTGAAGGTTCTTCTTCCTATCCATTATTTCCCCTAAATGATGCAATAAAAGTATCTGGAAGAACTTAAATTTAACTGAAAAATATCTCTCTTTCCAGCATATGTCTCCAGTACCAGTATTTGTATCAACAGGAAAAAGAACTTGAGTTGCTCACAGAAGTGCTGAATGCAGACCTTTGCTGCCATGATATTTTCTGTTCACTGATGTAGCCCTGGCCACATCCTTGTTGAAAAATCCCATTTCATGGATTTTTTTCAGATTTTAAAAATGAACTGAACTTCTGGAAGCTAATCCAACACCCAGCAGACTTTGTAACACATTAAATATGACCTATTTGTAGTGCTTGCCCTTTAGCTGTAGCTGACTTGCTTCTTGAACCAAGTTAATCAGTAGGTCATTGCTAGAATCACTGTTTTGTCTTAGAACATGAGTAAAAGTAATGTGTTATGGGCAGTATATTTCCTGAGATACTAAATGCCATCACTGAGGGATGTGTGGAGGTTTCTGATGCCATGTGCAAGTAGTGAGATACTCCTCAAAGTGCCATCCTGCTCAAATTTGCATTGAATAGGTGTGGTAGTTAAATCATCTCAACAGAATATTGGCTGGAAGGATTTTTTTTTTTTGTGGTTTTACAATTGTGACATGGTATGTGAAAGATATGCAGAGTGGACCTCACTTGACACCATTTTAGTATTACTGTTATTTGTACAATACAGTAATACTAAATACTAATACATTACTTTTATACTGTATACTGTTATTAGTATAAGGCCTTAAGCTGTACTTTCCTGCCCTGAATAAGACCCTGTTACAACAGTCACTGTATAAACATATAACTTAATGTACCTCAAACACAGGAAAGTCACTTAAATAAAGGAAAACGAAACAAAACAAAAAGCCAGAACATTACTTTTATAATTCCCTCACTGCCTGATTGTTCTTTTTTCTAGTGATTAGCTTTTCTACAGACTCTTACAAATTTCATTGCCTTTGCAAGTTTTGAGGACTTGCTTCAGGTGTCTTAATTCTCTGGGGAAATCTTCCATTTGAATGCTATTCTTTAACATCTTGGAAAAGGCTATTTTTAAGAACAAGTCTTGTAATTTGCAACGCTTTCTTTTTCTCATGGCATCTATTCAAATATTCTTCTCTCTGGTTACCATTGTCCTTGTCAATCTAGGTTACTACTTAGCTTCTCTGTTACCCAACAGCAATGACAAGAGGCAAAATAATTTCTTGACTATGATGACAATAACAGACATGTAACACATCAACCATACTGAATTGCATAAGTAGCCAAATAATGCTTCCTATCCAAATAGTCTTAAATATTACTAAAGATTTAATTTTAAAAGGCTTAAGCCTATTTCTCCTTCTTTAGCAAAGTCTCTCTAAAACCAGCCCTCCATATCCTGGTAATTCTGTTTTTTTTGAAAGAATGCCTGTCTTTATGCAAATATCTTTCAAAAACTGCATGACCAAAATGGCTTGCAAGCAGGTTTAGGATTCACTTCACACATTCTGAAGCTATAACATTCTGACATATTAGTTCAGTTGGATTCTGAATGGTTCACCAGTCTTCATTTTCCAGCGACTCAATGTTTATGGCATGTGCTCAATTGTTTTAAGGCATGACTAAAAAGTGTAAAACTGGTCTATGAAATCACTAGTCCAGAAAAAATTCTCTGCTCTGCTGAATTCAATAAGCAGTATGTATATTCACTTTCTTTGTCTATTGCCTTTTTTTAAAACCTTTTGAGTGTTTCAGAATTGTAGGGTTGGAAAAAGAACTTATTCAGAAATATCAATTTTCCGTATGCAAACTTTATAGCACAGAAAATTTTTTTTTTTTTTTTTTTCTTTTTTTTATGGGAACATGGGGATCTCTACAATAATTACAGCTTTTCAAAGCACACCACAAATTTATTCCTACTTGCTCAAGTCCACTGAGAGGGAGGAAGCAGAGGAAAATACAACCTGTCTCTATATTCAGCATTCTACAGTAGGGAAAACACAAACTGAACAGTTCACTGTGATTTGGAGCTTTGAAGACAAAGGGACATTAGAGGTCCATCTCTAGGACAGCACATACAAATATACCTTTTCTTCATAGGCTTCTTCAATCTGTACACCATGAAAGCACACTGACATAAATCTTTGAAATAACTTTTCCCCTTTGGGTGTTAATAGCTTTTTTCAAATAATTTGTTTTTCTTAATGATGAGAGAGATACCAACTTCAAGTAAAACAGCAGATGTTTATGGCCTTTTTAAACTAATTGTACTGACTGTATCCTGTTGAACTGATTAATTGTATTCATTAGAATTCTCTTTCCTAGCATTATGTCTTTGCTTGTGCTTTCTGTACTGGCACTGGATTTCCCTGATCATTTTGGTAACTTTTAAAGTGATGTCAGGTGAGACATGTTAAACTCCTCTTTTGATTTCAGCTCTCCCCGGTTGTGAGGACAACATAGTAATTAGAAAAAAGAAAAAGAAAAAAAGAAAAGAAAAAGACAAAGAGAGATGTTGTATGAGTTGTGGGCCTTTTCTAAGAAAAGTTGCCTTTCGGTTGTATTAGAAGTGTCACTAGTGACTAGTGTCATAATTGACTAGCTGGAAAAATAGGTTTTCTTCCTCATGATAAGCTAAACCCAACGTGAAGACAAATGCATTTCCACATGCAGCACAGGTTGAAAGTCTGATGCCCAGTTTTACAGAGCTCTGCTAAGCAGCTATGTATGCATCACTTGAAATGGTGTCTAATATTCCACAGATGGCAATTACTTTCAGAGGAATGGCTAGGGACTTAATTAAAAAGCTGAGAGCTAGAAAACTAAAATGCTGGAGAAGCACATGAAAAATCGATCCATTATGCAAGGGACTCTATAGAATATTTAGGAAGCTAAGTGTCTCTAAATTTTCTCTTCATTTCTTCACAAAAGGTTTATTCTAAAATGAAAGTTAGGTATCCTACATTTAAAACTATATTTTAGCTAACTGAACCTACTGCACAAGAAAGCAAAATATATTTGACTGCACAATATTGATTTTACATGAAAGCACATCAGTTAGTGAAATGCAAAAACCGATAAAGTATCACCCCTGGCTGGGATAGATATCTCTAGACACAATTTATTTTTACATTTAAACCAATTATTGGGCTTGTTGCATTTAAAAATGGCCACCATATATCCTTACAAGGACTTTTTTATTCAATCAAATCAATTCAATTGATCTCCATATTCCATATTAAACACCAATCTTAAATTAAAACTGACACATTTTGAAGTACACAGTACAAGTTTCTAAGCAGAAATAAATTCTACAAGACTTTCTTTGTGTGTTTTTATGCCCAAACATGAATGGAAATATTGATTACATTTTAACACACAATTTATAAGCTATTTCAATTCTTATTTCTTCCTAAAATTTGTTCAATAGTAATACAGGCTTATAGAAACAGAATACTCCCTAAATTTTCTTCTGTTGCACTGGAATAGGACATTGGTTTTCATTAATAATGGAATGACAGAATAAAAAGAGATCCATTGGCACATTTGTTAATGGAGAATCTATGTCTAGAACGATCTCTGACTAATCTACTACTTTTCCAAATGCAGATGTAGGAATAAGGATTGTTTTCTTTCTGTACATTATTAAAAAGAAATTTGCATCTACTCTGAGCCTGTCCATGTTGTTTTCATTCCCAGATGTTCTCCACAAAGAGAGGCAGCACATCTGTAAACTCAGAGAGGCCATTCTTGTGGAGAAAGCCATTATGTGTGTAAGCAGAGGACTGAGGCTAAATATTACTCTTGGTAAAACTCTTGGTCCACTGAAGACAGTGGCAAAGCTCCAAGCCTGTACAAAGAGGCCAGTCTCTATTTGCCCAGCTACCTTTAACTCCATCATCTCTCTCTGCCTGGTAGAAAAACAACTCTGCTGCTTGGGAGAGGTTTCCTGCTTTTCTCTGCCTCATCAGTTTCCCAGCTTTTAAAGCTCTATTCTCTCTCCCCATAGTTTTCAATTAGCTTTAGATGCATTATTCAACTCTCTGAAGCTTTCCAGAGTTTACACAGAGTTTGCATAAAACTGAAATGGAAGAATCCTGACTTTAGAAATATTATCAAACATTCAAAATGTTCACCATTCTGTTAACACTTGGGCATCTCTTCATATTGCTATGTGCATACCTTGCAGTCAAACAAACAGCATAAGAACCAAGGAGGGAATTTGTCAAATACTCCAAATAGCTGCACATCACTACAGATTATGACTGCTTGGATTTAGGGAACATTTTTTTGGCTGAGGAAACATTCCAATGGGATAGATTAATCTATGTAAACCACACAGCTCAGCTGAAACTGCTGTTCAGCATTCTAAATTGCCACCTTCGTCTTCTTTCAGCACAAAAATGTGCATTTCTTCCTATAATAAAGATATTTTATAATAGCAATAAGGCAACTCCAGGGTGTGTGGTTATCATGAGATAATCATACCCTGGAGGCACTGCAGATACTTGGCTGTGCCTCATAACACCCCATGTGTGTGTTTATCTCATGATAACCCTACTCTCTTTTGTATCTTATTGCCTAATTATCCTCTGCTAATGCAAAATACTAATTTTTTTTGTCTGAAACAATATGTGCAAGAATGCATTGCTAACAATCACTGGAGGACATTGACAAACAATGCTGTCACTACTTTGTACTCTCTTCCAGTCAGAAATTTACATAAAGAACCAACTTCCAGTATTTTTTCTAAACCAATTCAAATCCTTTTAGGCAACACCAACTAAAATATTGGAAGCAGGCCAAGTAAATATCTACACAAATTCTATGTATATTCTTTCAGTGGTTTATATGGTTTTATTTACATAAAATACCAAACTTTTATTCTTTATTTATATCTCTTTACATTTCTAATTCTAATACACAGATGTAGTTTGCTGATTGTTGCTGACGGACTCTGAGGAACTTGACTTTATAGCCACCTATTTCATATTTTTTTGAGAATATCAAATGTTTTTGTTGATTTACATATGGGAAGTAATAGCTACATTTCAGATAACATTAGGAGATAATTCAGAGAGAGTAAATATTTTGGCCTCCACTGAAGCTGATGGAACTTTTGTTCATTGCATTACCTAAACATAAGTTGCAATACCAGTGTCCCACTGATGCTGAAAATTGAGATATTAAATACAAATAATGTCCTATAACTTCTCAGTTGAACAAATGCCAAAAAAAATCTATCCCAATCACAATATATTAAAAATCAACAAACTAAAAGTTAGTTTAAATTTTAACTTATCAACTTATTCTGCAATTTAGATGCCAAGCATTAAAAAATTGTAAAACTTCAAAATAGTTTGTGTAAGAACTGCCTTTTTCTTCTTTTACTAAAAATTCTATACATTAAAAATTAGTGGGTGATCATGTGATGATCTCACATATTAAGATAATGGCATCATATATACTGGAAAATATGTTAAGACACTTGCATCGAATATACTGGACAAAATGTTATCAAAATATGTAAATGCTGGAATTAACCTATCATTAATTTATAGAGCTTTCATCATTCTATATTTATACTACTGCATGTTTATTATGCATATTTTATTCATATATCAAAACACTGTTCAAGTTTTGACTAATTGAAAATGGTCTTTTTCCATTGGTAGTATTAACAGAATAGAAAAAGAAACCTGTGGATTATTCAGTAATGACAAGTAATTACAAGACAAATTTTTATGTAAACAAGAGGAGAAGACAGAGTAAATTATTTATGAAGCAAATATGTTCAGTACAGTGTTAAAAATACAATTGAAAAATACATTCCTGGAAATTCAAAGTGTGGGATTTTATGTATCAATCTTATATATGTGTGTGTTTACTTTGTATTTGTGTCTGTAAACATAAATATTTGCTATAGTTTGTATTTTATAACATCTCGTTCTTTTCTCTACTACTTACATTGAACAAATTTGTACTTTTAAGAGCACTACCTGAGCAGATCTGCTGGCTTTGGCTTCTTATTTTCTTTGTTGTGAGCTACAGTTAATGAAATCAAGATTTTTCCTCTTAGAATATCTATTTATACCCACTGTTTCTATGTAAAATGCTTTCATGTTTCCTGTCCTCCCACTCCACCAGCTCTTCTGAACAGCACGCATGTTTATCTCTCTTAACATTGCTTACAGATCTCGTTTCTCAGTCCTTTGATTATTTCAGATGACATTCTAGTTTCATGGTGCCAATGGAAGAGAATTGCCTTAATACAGTTTCCTCAGAAGTTGCAAGCTATGCTGCTGCCTTGCCCGTGGCATTCCTGGCAGTGCTTGACACTGTACATTCTTGGAAAAGGAATCAAGGGCCATATTCCCAATCAACATATACCAAAAGATTTATAAAAATTCCATCAATACAGGGTGATGCTGATATGTAAAAACCACACCAATCACAGCAGCTGCTGCTTTAGAACAAAGATCTGTGGTCACCATTTCTTTATCTTAGTAGAAAAAGACCTATAAAATTGTGCAAGACAGGGAGAGACTTGGAGAAAGCTGCATACAGCAGGATTTTCCCCTACAGTGACCACAATAAACTTGCATCTTGAAGGAAAAAATAAGAGTAAATCCTTGAACTGATATGAATATGCTACTGTTAAGATGTCCTTCACAAACAGTAGCTAGAAGGAGCTTTATGAGCAAAGAATAGCCCACCATGTTATCCCTGCCTTAAATTCACTCCTTTTTTATTATTTATGCCATTAAATTTCACATCTCTGTCTTCAAATAAGACATCAACTTGCCAGCAGTAAAAGAAATTAGGAATTTAGGAATGCTGCTTTAGCTTCAATATTTCCAGAATTTTCTCCTATATTCTGTTACCTTTATATTTATTCACAATGTTGACCTTATTTCAGCAAAGCACTTAAGCATGTATATAAATTTGTTCCTTCCAAAAATACTTTAAAATTTGTGCTTAGCTTTAAATGTGTTCTGCACTTCCTTGAGTGCACTGTAAGTACTTGCTGAGGTATGGAATGAAGATCAGGCTAAGGTACAGCTGGCCACACTGAGAAATTAAAATCAGGGCTTTAACTAAGTTTTATGAAATGAAAGAGAACGTTGTTTCTGGAAAGACTGACAGGCTCCAGGACCAAGTTCTGACATCAGTATTGTCAAAGCAATACTTTGCTTTTTATAAGCTTTTTCTGTAGGAAGAGTTTCTGTAGTGTAGTGGTTATCACGTTCGCCTCACACGCGAAAGGTCCCCGGTTCGAAACCGGGCAGAAACACTTTGGTTTTAGCCCTCAGATTATTATCCACTGTTGGTAGTCCAGGCTGGCAGTGATGACATTACTGGAAGAAGTACAAAGGTGATTAAAGAGGACTTCAGGGCACTGGGTCATTTAGTTGATGGGTCAGGAGCACAGGTGGTGTTTGCCTCAGTTCCAGCAGTAGAAGACCTCAGTGAGGAGAGGACTAGGAAAACCTGTCTGATCAATAGGTGGCTAAGGGGTTGGTGCCACCAGTGGAACTTTGGGTTTTTTGACCATGGGGCAAATTCCATACTACCTAGTGTCCTCAAATCAGATGGGCTTCATCTAACTAACAAGGGGAAAAGGACTCTAGCTTATAAATTGAAGGGGCTGATAAGGAGGGCTTTAAACTAGGTTTGAAGGGGGGTGGGGTTGAAACTGGGCTCTCCAGAAAGGAGCCTAAGGGTGGTCTACCCAAGATAAGAGACAAACCAGCAGCCCAGCTGAAGTGCATGTACACCAATGCACGCAGCATGGGCAACAAACAAGAGGAGCTGAAAGCCATCATGCAGCAGGAAAACTATGATGTAGTTGCTATCACGGAAACGTGGTGGGATGACTCCCATGACTGGAGTGCTGCCATGGGGGGCTACAGGCTCTTCAGAAGGGACAGGCAGGGTAAAAGAGGCGGAGGGGTAGCTCTGTATGTTAGAGAGTCTCTTGACTCTGTAGAAGTTGAGGTCAACAATAATAAGGTGGAGTGCCTGTCGATTAGAATCCGAGGAAAGGCCAACAAGGCTGATACCATGATGGGAGTCTGCTACAGAACACCCAATCAGGATGATGAGGATGATGAATTATTCTACAGGCAGCTGGCAGATGTTTCAAAATCGTCATCCCTTGTTCTCGTGGGCAACTTTAACCTGCCAGACATCTGCTGGGAACTCCACACCACAGGGAGGAGGCAGTCTAGGAGATTCCTAGAGTGTATAGAGGATAATTTCCTGCTCCAGCTAGTAAATGAGCCCACCAGGGATGGAGCCCCGCTTGACCTTCTTTTCACAAACAGAGAGGAGCTGGTGGGAGATGTGGTGGTTGGTGGACGCCTGGGACTTAGCAATCATGAAATAATAAAGTTTTCAAAATTCAGGGATACAAGGAGGGTCATCAATAAAACCTCTACGTTGGACTTCCGGAGGGCAGATTTTGGCCTATTCAGAAGACTTGTTCAGAGTATACCCTGGGAAACAGCCCTTGAAAACAGAGGGGTCCAGGAGGGATGGTTGTACTTCAAGGAGCAAATTTTGAAAGCACAGGAGCAGGCTGTTCCAGTGTGTCGAAAGGCAAGCCAGCAGGGAAGGTGACCGGTCTGGCTGAATTGGGAGACTCTGAAAGAAATTAGGGTTAAGAAGAGGGCCTACCAATTATGGAAAAAAGGGCTAACTACTCAGGAGGAATTTAGGAATATAGTTAGGTCATATAGAAAGAAAATTAGAGAGACAAAGGCACAATGTGAACTGAATCTTGCCACCTCTGTGAAGGATAACAAAAAGTCCTTCTACAGATACATCAACAGCAAAAGAAGGGGCAAGGAAAACATCCATTCTTTACTGGACATGGGTGGGAATGTAGTTGTCAAAGATGAAGAAAAGGCTGAGATTTTTAACACCTTCTTTACCTCAGTTTTCAACAGAAAGACAGGTTACCCTGAGGACAGATGGCTTCTGGAGCTTATAGAAGGTGACAAGAATCTAAACAGCCCCCCTGTAATCCTGAAGGATTACACAGCCAGTGACCTACTGAGATGCCTGGATCCCCACAAGTCTATGGGACCGGATGGGATCCACCCAAGGGTGATGAGGGAGCTGGCAGAAGAGCTCGCCAAGCCTCTCTCTATCATCTACCAACAGTCCTGGCTCACGGGGGACATCCCAGATGATTGGAAGTTGGCGAATGTCACGCCAATCCACAAAAAGGGCCGGAAAGAGGACCCAGGAAACTACAGGCCCATCAGCCTGACCTCAGTGCCTGGCAGGGTCATGGAACAGATCATCCTCAGTGCAATCACACAGCACCTGCAGGATGGGCAAGGGACACTGTGGGGGGGAGTGGCCACAACACCCCATGGGGAGCTCCAGGCTGGGGACAGAGTGGTTGGAGAGCAGCCAGGCAGAAAGGGACCTGGGAGTCTGGATTGACATGTTCAGGAAGCTGAACATGAGCCAGCAATGTGCCCAGGTGGTCAAGAAGGCCAATGGCGTCCTGGCATGTATCAGGAACAGCGTGGCCAGCAGGTCCAAGGAAGTGATTCTGCCCCTGTACTCAGCCCTGGTGAGGCCACACCTCGAGTACTGTGTCCAGTTCTGGGCCCCTCAGTTCAGGAAGGATATCAAGGTCCTGGAGCGGGTCCAAAGGAGGGCAACCAGGCTGGTGAAGGGACTCGAGCACAAGTCCTGTGAGGTAAGGCTGAGGGAACTGGGGCTGTTCAGCCTGGAGAAGAGGCGGCTCAGGGGAAACCTCATCACTCTCTACAACTCCCTGAAAGGAGAGTGTAGCCGGGTGGGGGTTGGTCTCTTTTCCCAGACGACTTTCAACAAGACAAGAGGGCATGGTCTTAAGTTGTGCCAGGGGAGGTTTAGGTTGGATATTAGAAAGAATTTTTTTACAGAGAGGGTGATCAGACATTGGAATGGGCAGCCCAGGGAAGAAGTGGATTCTCCGTCCCTGGAGATATTTAAAAAGAGACTGGATGTGGCACTCAGTGCCATGGTCTAGCAACCGCAACGGTGGTTCAAGGGTTGGACTTGATGATCTCTGAGGTCCCTTCCAACCCAGCCAATTCTATGATTCTATGATACCTGAAGGAAAAAGCCTCAGACAGCCATGTAAATACTAATAAATTAAGATGAAACTAAGGCTATGGAGCAAGCATTAAGCAATTCCACTCTCTGCTGGAAGAGCTATAACTCTGGATAAAAGTTGGTCTTTTCTCCTTGCATTGCTTCCAGTTTTGCCAGCATCCTAAATATTCAAGATTTTGATTTATTCTATTATTAGTGTTTGTTATGAA
This sequence comes from Calypte anna, assembly GCF_003957555.1. Classification (NCBI taxonomy): domain Eukaryota; kingdom Metazoa; phylum Chordata; class Aves; order Apodiformes; family Trochilidae; genus Calypte; species Calypte anna. The sequence continues at coordinate 13,396,387 of NC_044251.1, read as the reverse complement.
CACCTCCACACACATTTTCATCCCACATTGCTATTAGAATCAACCTGGAGACTGGATAAAAATTTCAGTAATTCTGCATATGTGTGGTACACGAATGCCCACATTTTACACCACTGTTCCTATTCATGCTTCAAAAGGCAGACTCCAGGGATTGCCAGAGAGCTTCGATTCCTGCAAATGTACAATTTCCACAGCAGATATCCTGAAAACATCTGAGTTCATCAAAACCACAAGGCTGCTCTGATTCCTCAAAGAGATGCAGCAGAACCACATTCCTTTGACTGAAAAGTGACTCCCAGGGAGATAAAAAACATGGTCTCAGAATAACAAAACCAGTGCTGTACCAAAAAAAAAAACCACCAAAAAAAAAACCCCAAACCAAACCAAACCAAAAAGTCTACAGCAGAGGCTTCTAAAAGTTATGTTAGACGCTGATTTTCACATTAATTGAGAGAGAAGAAGTAAAAGCCATTCTGTACAACACTGCCATATATTATTTTTTTATAAGTAAACAAATGGTTAAAGAGGAACATGCCTGCCACTGCTACTCATCTCTTCTCTGCTTCCAGAGGGTGGAATCTGGTGCTCATGCAGGACAACAGAATGAAAAGGTCTATGAAGAGGCAGTGGAAAACCTCAAATACATGAAAAAGGGATTCCTGTTCCAAATTAGGCAAAAATACTTAAATATATATGAATATTTTCAATATATGAACGTTTCCTTTAAGGCCTGGTATTCATGGGTCTGACACCACCGGGAGAAATAAAATTAAGATAGTATGCTGAAATCTTTCAGCAGTATTCAGTGTCTGGAATTACTTTCTAAATACTGGAAAGGTTTCACTTCATCACCTAAGAGAAACATCTTTTCCTTCCCTGGAATAAGATCACCCCATTTCAAAACTTTCATCAGTCATTCTTAAAGTCAGTTAGGCTTCCCAGAATAAGACTATTTTTGACTCCTTTCCTTAAAAAATATTCTTGTTTTTACTTCTTGTTGAAGCACTAAGAAAATGGATATTGTCATCATTTATGTTTAAAGGCTTAATCTGCTATGGCACACTAAAAGGTAAAGCCTCCTTTTTTATCTAGCAAGTGGTGCTGCATGATTTCTGATCATGTAGCTAAGAGATGACTACAGTCTGTGTTAATAGTCATGTCTCCCTGGACACATAGTTACATTTATTTTCTGCACAGAAGTTTGCTTTTCTGGGTAAAGTGTGATTTAAGACAAGTCTTTGTCAGAAAAAAATATGGAAAAGAAAAAATACTTATTATTCAGCATGCAGAGCCATCTGCATTCCTAATTTCTGCCATTTCTTTTCTTTAACATGAGTTTTTTGGAGAAAGTTAATAAATTAAAACATAAATGGTTATCTCTGAGATCACTAGGCACTGGAAAATGAATGTGAGGAGTGTTCTAATCCCAGAGGAGAACCTTGCTTAACTGATTGAATCCTTGCAGTGGGAATCCTGGAAATCTTGGTATGTGGAATGTCTCGTTGTCAGAACTTTCAACAAAAGAGCAGCTGTAGATACTGAAAGCATTAAATAAAAATTACCAACAAGCTGTCTTACCTGTGTGCACTCAACCGAAAGGAAGGGCAAACATGAGCAGGTAGTGCTTGTACATCAGTCAAAACTCTGACAGCTACCGTGTAACATCTGACAACACTGACATGTGCTCTACTCCCTAAGATATTCCTCTAACTGAACCATAAAAAGACAAATAAATTAGTAATAGTACCTTGCCTGTCAATGTCCTTTCTTGCAGACTTCACATACTGCTGATTAACACTGTTTGAAGGGATTCATCAATACATTTACTTTCTGGGGGGGGGAAAAAAAAAAGGATAGTGAATTATTTTATCACTTTTATAAAAAACAGGGAGGCACCTGATTCCTCATGATCATGTACTCATTTCTAGGAAAAAGACAAACATCAGCATTATGCTTCCCTACTAGTTAAGCAGTACACATCAGATTTTTTCCCATTCTGCCAAGCTTTTTACCAAGACAGTAAGCCAGGATAACATTTTTCCACAGTAGTTTTTTTTTTAGAAATTAGATACCCATTAGTGAATTTTTTCTCAGTCTATCTTTTTGAAGCTGGAGTCACACTCGTGAAAAAGAAGGTGACTCAGAGGACCCTGAGTACACTAAGGAGCATTAAGAGTCCTCACCAGCCTCACCCAGAGTCTCTACCCACAGCCCTGCCCAGGAGCTTCATCTGAGCTCAAGTATGAGTCTGTTCTCTGCTGATCAGAGAAAAGGAAATCTGTGAAAGTGAAAGGAATATTTGCACACTGAATTTTGATGTGAAATATAATTGGATTGCATGCACCTGGGTTTCCAATTGCATTCAAGTCAAAGTTTGTGTTTGAAAAAGAAGGAAAAAAGGCAAAAAGGCCCATAACAGACTGCTGCTTTCTCAAGCAGAGAATTTAGAGAATTTCTCTAAACAGAGAAATACAGACTTTCATACAGATTATAGTGCTAAAAATATGGTTTATTGGTTAGAAAGTTATGCATGGAAATTAAGTAGTGTGATGGCTTTCCACATGTAATAAGGGATTGTGTCCTGGAATTGCCAAAAAGCACATTATTTATATGTGGTTTACAGACATACAGCTCTTACCTACATTTTATGTCTGTATACTATACAATGTCTCCAGGCCAGTAGAAAAAACTCCAAAAACAATGTGAGACTGAGCCATTGTCAAACATTGTGCTTCATTTCATTTTTTACTCAGAGAGCACCAAAGAAGGCAGTTTTTTCCCTTTTTGTTGTACCGATCCAAGTTCTCCACAATATATTTGCATGGCATTTCAGTTCTTTTGCTACTATCATATATTCAATCTTTTACTGCATATCATCCTGTTTAATAATGAGTCAGGAAACATAACCAGCTTTTTGCTTTCAGTTTTCTTGCTTATCTCTGGACTACATTATCATAATTGCACAGCCCAAATAATCCTGATCTGCCTGGCTTGTGAAGCAAAGAAAATATTCAATTTTGTGATAACTTTTATATCTATTGCATTCTTTTATGATTTCCAGTATTAACCTAAGGAATAGAAAATGTGATCACTGAGATTTGCATGTTACATGGGTGCCTGAACACTTTTGCAGAATTCTGCTCCATCACACTCCACTGTTCAGCTACTGCATCCTGGAAACCCAAACTTTCTCACCACTGAGAAGTATCATTCTGTGTAGCATAATAAGGTGAAAAACTGCTTAGTCCTTCCACTGGGTTGTGGAATGCTGCGTAGAGGTTTAGGGGGTTCTGCTGCTACTTAGGAAGATATTATTTAAGCAAAATTTGTCTCATCATTACCTGACTTTCTGAGGTTTTTGCACTTTTTTATGGGTGACTTTAAGACTGTCTTTATGTAAGACTGTACTTATCTTTACAGGAGCTGCATGGAGTCACACTAAAATCACTGAAGTAATGGAATGCTATACTAATGACTGAAAGCAGGAATGTCACAGTCAGAAAATATAGCTACTTTTTTATAGTCTCAAAGAAATGAAATGTGCACACTTCTGTGATTTACAGGCCTCCTGTTTCATAGTCATATATAGCTAACACTTCTACAGCCACAGCACAAAACCTCTATGTCTTGCTCTTATACATACTTGGTTGCTTATGGCTCTTTTGGATTTATCTTCTCTCTAGTAAGTAAGTCTTGGGTTTTTTCAGTGTAAAGCAGGATACTGTGAACCCTTGTGTTTTTCCTTGATTTAAATTCAGTGTGAGCATTCATCTGGTCTGTGCTACTAGGAAGAGCTCCCAGATTTCCTTGTCATGGTTAGCCTTGCATATCCATTTTTTTCTTGGCTGACTTATAAATGGTGCTTTTGGACTGCTATATTATGAGGTTTTAAAAGCTTCTTGTGATTTACAATTGGCTAGCACAATAATCAAAATGAACCTGGAGAGTAACAGAAACTCACCCACTTAGCCCTCAGAATGACATTTTAGGAACTTAAGAAAACTTTAAGATTGCTTTTTGTGTAAGTGAACACCAGTCTTGTGCTGCCTTGACTTCTGAAAATAATATATTAACATTTCACAGTCCCTCCAGGCTTACCTCACTTGAACTCCCTTAAATTTATGATCAATGTCCCACTGAGTAGCTATCTGCTTCTAGCAGCCTCTGAGTCTCAGCCTTATTTTTTAGTAACTTATTTTCTTTTCAGCTATGAAAGGATCTTATATTCTCATTAAATGTCAATTATTTCAGGCCTCATTCTAAAAGACTACTTTCTTCATGTTAGTGAATGCTGAAGAAATTTTATATTTTTAATATAGATAAAACCTTAATAGTGACTCACTTTTCTTATTCTTTATGCATCTAATAAATTTTCATGCATCTTAGAATGCACAGAAAAATCTAACGATCCTAATCTGTCAATTGTAGAAAAAAACAATAAATATAATTCTGAATTTCTGGATGTCTTAGGTTATTGACATTTATAAATTGTAAAGTTTTGACAGCCATTTAGCTACTATACTAATTATTGATATGTCAAATTTGTTTCTCATTTCACTGCAGCAGCATTGAGGGATTTTGCCTGCCAACCTTAAGATAAGCATTTGCAACTTATTCTTTTTGTTCTTATACATCTAAACAAACAATTTATGCAACCTGAAAGAAATACAAAAAAATCAAAGACAATGACTACACCCATGTGATAAGTTCATTCAAGCCTACCTACTAGGCATGAGCACAACTATTTCTTTTTTGAAAGTGGAAGTCAGAGGGAACAGATCTACTGACATGACTAAACCGTGGCCTTGCTCTTCTGTTTGCATTGGTACTGGTAAGAATATTTAATAAGAGCAGATATCTTGTATATGTTCTGGTTGAAAGACTCTCATCAGAACCCATGCATGGATTTTTTATGCTGCATAAATGGAACAGAAGACACCTACAAGTCATCACTCTTACCTAGAGAGAGGGTATGGTGTGGCAGAACACAAAGAGAAAAACGCAGTAGTCATCAGAGATTAAATACAATTTGTTTCTTTACTATACAGATAATACAACTATAAAAATTCTTGGTCAGATAGCAGCTGTAAAGAATATACTGCGTAATAATATGTCAGTAATAATGACTTCAGCAAATAAAATTATGATTGAGTATTGAGTGTTAATCTCTCCGACTCCTGAATATGATGACAGTTCCAGAAAAGAATTAAATCCAAAGGATAACAAATTAAACATTGCAGTCTTTATGAAGAAAGAACAAACAAAAGATTTGAGATAGGAAGAAAAATGAAAACCTGGAAGACTGGAGATTTCAACTGTTTTTACCCAATGTTAGATTTTGATCCCCATTTTCATAAAGACTATATTTAGGAAGTTGTTTGGAAACCAGTTCCAAATAATATCTGTCTCTCTCTTCTATGGAGCCCTGATTTATTTTGTTACTTGCCTAACAAAGCTGAATATTGGAGATTAGTTAATTTTGAAGTACATTTGATGGCCCAGAGGTTTCTTTGGGTGGTATCAGAGGTTGTCTACTCTATCATAAAAGTTATGTACATTTCATTAAACCAGGGCTATTTTAGAGGGCCTGCTTATCACTAGGAGACTAAAAAATAGAAGCAGTGAGGCCTAGATTCATCCCTCTTAATTGTCAATGCAATCATTTAAGCTAAGAACATGGGCATCTGTTTTAGATAGCAGAGGGTGCTGGGTTGTTCCAGAAGGTGATTCAGTCCTTCAAAGGTCTGAACTGCAGTTAAGTGTTTCCAAAATTGCACAGAATGAACTTGAATACTAAAGTTTAAGTTACTTAACTATTCTTCCATTCTCAAAGCAATATAGAAGATATGCAGCTAAAGTAAGAACTGACTTTGTTTTAACTGCCTTTTTCTTCCACAGACAATTCACACAGAGGAAAGAGATGCAACTATGGATGGGACACTCCTATCAAATCTGAGGCTTCCAGTCCATCTGTTGACACATTTCAACAATAGCTTCTCAAACCAAAAATCTACAGAATCTAGAATGACAACATCTCTGGTAAGGAAATGTAAACCCCTGTTTACATCTAAAACTAATACCTAAGCAGCAAAAATAATTTCTAAAAGGTCTTTTTAATTATCCTCCATAGTAACCTTTTCTTTTAGGATCACCATATGTACCCCATTACCCAGTGATCTCACTTTAAATTTGTATGGCACATTAGGGCCTTATTGTTCTGGATTGCAAAGGGATGCATTAAAATGCCACATGTTTTGCTATTTATGTTTCCTTGGCGATTAAAAAAAACCCAACACACTATGCCATTAACAGTGATTATACGAAGGTCACCTTTACATTTTAAGAAACAGAATGAAAAGCACCAAAAGCTAATAAAATACAAGACCAAAGCATCATTTCATAGAAGTTTTCAGAGAGGATGCTGAAGTTCAGACTTCTTTGCTGCTGACATGATCATATGAATGAAATGATCAGTTACTATGGCAATACCAGAAATACTGTCTTCTGTTTGTCATTAGGTGCTTTCATCTTCCACTTAACTTGCAATAATGGGCTTTAATATCTGACATTAGCTAGGACTTTTGGTCAGTCTATACCACACCAATATTTGAAAATAAGGTCCCTGGTTTAATCAGCTGGAAATCATTCCTGGAAGTTCCAGCTAATCATATTTGTACATGCAATCCAATGAGTACATCTCCACAGTAACTTTTAGAACAGATGTCTGATGCTGTAGAAGACCCTTTGTAGTGGAATTTAGATCTTCCTTGTTCAGTAATGACATAGGTTATTAAAAGACACTATTTTGGGTGCCCTGATTAAAGCATTCTGTCAAAACAGCCACCCTTCCACTGATGAGGTTTTTCAATGTCTAAATGTTACCCTGATGAAAGCTCAGCATGAAGGATGAATAAACTGTTGATATCTGTTGAGAAATCAACCTTAAGCATTTGTTAACAAAAGCCAACAGGATTTCACACACCAGCATGTAAACTTTGTAACTTCTATTGCCTTTTGCAGCAGGTAGTGTGTTTATCACTCTGGTATTACTGTTTAACTCATTAAGACCTTTTGGTGATTGAAAGCCTAGAAGTGAGACCATGGGCTCCTGCTACCCTAGCTGCCTGTCCCCTGGGTGTGCTACAATCCCTTCCAGCCCTGACAGATATTTGTTAAACTGTCCCAGTCCTTCTGTAGTTGGAGAGTGCTCTTTGTGGGTTCTGAATGCTGCTGTTCAATGGAAGAATCACTTTACATCCAAAAGCAGCAGTATTTGGTTTATTATTATTATTATATACTATATTTTTTGGTTTATTGTATATTATATACTATATACAGTTTATTCTGTCTTCTCAGATTTGGATTTATTGCCCAATGAAATAATAAAAGGAGCCTTTCCACAATGTTTAAAAAGAAGATATCCTAGTCCATCCTGAAAGGTCAGTCTTAGTTGTCATCCAGACTCTGCCTTTCAAACTATTTTCTGAAGGTGTCTTTTCTTTAGCTGATCACTGCTAGCATGTGTAAAAGATACTGTGGCACTCACTTTACCTTCTGAATAATATTTTCCAAACACAAAAACTTGATTCCCCCCCAAAAAATCTGTGAAAAACTATTTGAAAAGTAGTTTAGATTAAAGTCCTTCAGTTTTGAAATATTCTCATCAACTGGAGAATTGTCGTGTTTTATTTCAGTTTTCTTTCACATCTTAACCTCTTCAAAATGATCATTCTTTGTGGTAAAAAAACCTAAAACAAAACAAACACAAACAAAGAAACAAACAAAACAACAAGAACCAAACAAAACCCCAAATCAATCAAACAAACAAAAATTTGAAAAAATATTTACTGTGACCATAAACAAAAGAAGGAAAATGGCAAAACTCCAGTTCATGTAATGGATCTTGATTGACACAGTTATACATGGGATTCATCTCTAACTGTAACTATCACTGAGCACTTTTTGATCTTTCTCTCTTTCTTTCCCAACCCCATGTCTAAATTAGATAAGGAATATGAATAGTTCTGTGAGGGGAAAAAACTTTTTGAAGTCCTACAACTAAATGCTTTTTAACCTTTTAATAATACTTGCACTACATCAGGTAAATCTTATTTGATAATATATTTTACATATGAAATTTAACCACTCTACATGAAAGATGTGTGGGGAACTGAAGCAAAAAATGAATTAGTGACGGAAAAAAATCTTCTATTATTCTTTCTTTCAGATAATCTATATTCTCACTCCCTTCAAAGATTTCAGAATAATTTCCCAGTGCTTCCTTCTTTTCTCCTGTGATTCTGGGCCTAAATAGTTGTTTGCATTTATTCTTTTACTATGATAGGAGCCAGATCTATTTGGAGCCTTGAAAAGTAAACCAACAACAAACCTCTGTAATTTAAACATTAATCTCCTTCTATATTTTAATAAAAATAAGGAGAAAATTAGCCCATTTCATCTGCAAATGCATAAGAACAGGAGATAATAAAATCTAGACTTTGTTTTTGAGATAGCTGGTCCTCTTGTTTCAATCTTTTATGATAATTGCAAGCTAGCTTACATCTCATAGAGAATTTCATCTGAAATTTTTGGGTTAAAAATATGTATTCTGTATTCCTTCATTCTTCTTACAAGGTAACTCCTCTTATAACATAGCTTTTTAACAGCTCCTTGTAAAACAGCAATGTAATGCTTAGGAGCCATTCAAAACACCCACTGGCAAGAAGTGTCTCTTTCTAACATGAGATTTACATTGGAATTGAAAATAGATTTGAGGTCATCTTTGTTTGGGAATATTACCAGTTTGTAGTATAAATGAGTAGAGCAGACCTTCAGAATGCAGACAGTATTCCCACTCTTTACTAATGGGAAAAATGCTAGTTAGAAAAAAATAAACCACCATGAACGTTCCGTCCACAGTGTGCAAACTGATACCTTTATACCTTTAGTTAGTTCTTAACAGATTTCTTTAAAAAAATTAAATTAAATTAAAAAATGGTTGGTTTTGGAAGGAACTATGATTTCATCCTCTAACTCAGACACTTTGTAAACTTTTTTTAGAGCTGTACAACTACCTACAGTGTGCTGTATGAAACACTAGGCAGGTAAACAAGCTTGCCAGAGCTTTGTGTGTGCCATCTACTTGGGGTTTCCTGAAAATAATGCAGTTTGATATGAGCAAAGCACTCTTGGGCAATAACACATCATGGAGGTTATGTCTGGCATCACCAACTGTATCTGACACATATACCCAAGAGTCAACAAGCCCAGTACCATGTAGTTCATTTGGAAAGCCCTCAGAAGGAGATGATTGTCTTCTATGATGAAGAACCTTTTGTGACCATTCATGTGTTCCATTCTAAGATGTAAATGGCCCCAGGAGATACAAAGAACTCTGGAATCCATGTCAAGGTCTCCAATTATTATCTTACATTTTAAGGCTCTGTTAGGTGGACACCATGGTTTGGTAATGGTTAAGAATCATATGAAAAATTATTTTCAGTAGCCTGTAAATAAGTTCAAAGGTTTCTATCACTAGTGAACAGAATCTTCTTGAGATGGGTTTTTTTCATAAGCACTTTGCACATATATGTGTGGGGAAAAAAACCAGAACAAAACCTGCTCTAGCTATGTGTATGTTTGTAAAATGTCTATGTAATGCACAAAAACTGTATAGCTGTGCAGGTGCAGAATGGGTGCAGAATGACTATTCCCATACTTGTTCCTAAGTCTTGTAGATTATGCATGAAAAAAGGTCTGCAATTAAGTTTTTAGGCCCCTTTTCCTGATGTTGCTAGTTGAGAAGCACAGTGTGCATCTCTTATTTCTCTGTCCACACTCCAAATGATCTGTATAGCACCTGTGTGCAAGTTTGTGCATAAGCATCTATCTGCTGATACACACACACATAACAGGCACTGTGCACTACATAAATTACCAATAAATAGTAGGTCAGATTCACCAATAAATTCCAGCTGCTCTGTACTGCTCTATCCAATATAAACCAGCTGTATGCAAGTCTCCTCTGGCTGATGCAGATGGATTTACAGCTACTTTGGTTTAGTGACACCACACAAATCAGTCCATGTATATTGATGAGACCTGGCCAACATTGCCCCTGAAAATGAAGAAAATGCATAAGAAAATCTAGCCTTTCAACAACTTTTTAAAACATATGCACTTTAAAAATCAGAATCTGAATATGAAGAGATAAGGTCATATTAGTGAAGATAGCCAGTAAAGGTTAACTATTTAAAAAGTACATCTGTAAGAAGTTAAAGTACACTGCAGCAATTAAACTCATGAATATAGGTCAGAGCTCTAATCCCATGTCTAGTTTAATCTGATCTACAAAAAGGATAACTTTTAAGCATTACAGTTTTTTCTGATTCAAATTCACTGTAGAGCTCAATGTGTAATGAAAATATCTGGAAAAGGGATGAAATCTATTTTGTTAGCAAAACAAACTTCATCAGAGAAAATCTTGTAAATGATCTGTAGCTTAGAAACATATTTCTGCCTGTTCCTGAAAAGGATCTTCATAAGATCAGAGACCTATTTAAAAGCAGAAATGTTCAACATCTGTTGCTGTGTTCATGAAGGCAAGACAAAGATAAATTAATGCCATATGTGGAAGAATACGATTCAAAAACCCACATTTGTTGGAATTTCCCAAAATAGGTTGCCAGGTTTGTATAATAAATAAAATAAAAGATAAAGGGTTTTTCTTTCTTAATTCTCACCCTGAGGAATTAAGAACCCCCTCAATCAAAGAGTAGAGAAGCATGGTTTATATACAATATAAAATAACTATTATATTCAAGGAAGTGAGCTGGTGTTTAAAATAAAAGAGCGAGTCTGAAAAGAATCATATAGAAAAAAGGTATTCAGGTTGAATGAAGTCTTAGTGGAATGAAGACAAACCAATGTAAGACCATTGCTATTTGCCTTTGGCATTTGTATTTTTGTTTAGTTTTGAGAGTTGATAACATTTTAAGGAAATTCTTCTGTCAGGAAAGGTTATGTCCTAGGAAGGTTATATCCTAGGCTATGGCCCATACATTTTTCTTTTCTTTTCTTTTGCAGGGGAATGTATATTTGAGTCTTCACATTAAAGAAATGGACAAATCACATATCATTGGCTCATGCTTAGGTTACATTTCATAAGCAATCAGATTCCAGGTTATCAGCAAAGCAAGATGACAATGTACAAAAAGTCTTTCAAGTTCCATGCTGCAGTAGCATGGCCTTTTTAGGCTGCTGATGATTTGTTTTATAGATCACTATCCTACTATCCTTGTAACTTCACATTATGTTCTGTTGCAGTGCTGCCCTCCAGACATCTTACTTCAAGGATACTTCAGCCATGTATTCTTTCTTTGCTATGGGTATTTCCTCGAAATGTGCAGTCTTTTATTTCCTCTATATTCTCCTAGACAGAGGTCAGAATTTGCTTCAAGATATTTGTGAAGTAGGTTCCATGGTTCATAGAGAAGTGGTAGTCTCTTTCTCTGATAAACGTAGCTCAGACCTAAGTTGTACATTAATATCTAGCAGTATTGACTGTAGTCCTAAATCTAATGCCAAGGTGCTGTTTGAGGTTGCTCTAAGACACAACAACAGTGTTTAGTACCAACATTTCAGTACAATGGGATGCATACATTAATTTGACATAAAATATTTCTGTCGATTCTCCATATCTCTGACCCAGAAAATTACTATAAGAAAAAAAAAAAAAGAACTAAAACAAACCTCACATTGTATCAGAAAAGGTGGTTCTCCTCGATTTCTTTTCCAAGGGTACTAAAAAATCCAACTGAAAATGTTTGGAAAATAGAGCAGTAACTAAAACATTGCCAGATTAAGGTAAAAGCCTAGGATCTTAATCTAGATATTAATTAATTTTGAAATTTGATGAGATCCTAGGAGAAATAACGTTTGGCTCTTAAAAAAGCAAGGTTAATAGATAGTTACCTTCTTACTAAAAAGTTGTTCAAAAGCCTAAGTTCACACAGAGGAAAAACTCCAACCAACTACCACCCTCTAATGTTGCTATCAGTCCAATAAAATCCCTGCCACTCTGCTCCAGCCTGACAAGTAAAGCTCAGCAATTTTCACAGCATATTTGTTTTCAAGCAGTGCTGCTTACAGACCAGGGGAGAATAGCAATCACCCCTCAAAATGGTGTAGCAAGACAAACCTCTTTTAGGGCACTGCACTTCAAGGTCCAACCAGGTGTTCCAGCAGAAACTCACAAATAGTGCTCTGAGCCTATAGCACTCAGGGTTGACCAGCCTGGATCCATGCTATTGCTCCAAGAGCAACTGACCTCTCTGCTGGCTTGCTCAGGAGTGACCTGGGCCTGTGAGTTTGAGCCTCACCTTTTATTGGCCCCCTAATCCTGCTCATGCAGTGAGGGCCCTGCCCTAATCAGGCACAGGTGGGCTTAACACACTTACCACTACCTGGTAATTAGTGGCACCTGGTTGCCTCATTTCACTACAGAATGGTACCTTGAGACTTCTGTACTGCTGGTCTAAGCCTCTTCACCAAAAATAGGGCAAATAAATGTCACTCAAAAACCCTAGTATATTTCTGTTATTTTTCCTTCCCTTTATACACAGTACCATGAAAAGCAACTAAAAATTTAATTAGAGGCAACTATATTTCAGTTATATGTGTATTATAAGATTTGGGAGAGAGATGACCTGTAGAGTTTAAAGGTTTCTCCTTCCTATCATTATAGATCTTTGATCCATTTGTCCTGAAGAGTCAGAATATTGAGTGAACCTAGACACATGTATAATAATTGCAGACAAGAATAAATTAGGAGTGGGTGAGCAGTGGAAGAGAAGTCCGTGGTGCCTTCCCATTTATATCAATGTGCATCCACAACAGTATCTTAGATGTGCCAGTCTGGAGTTACTTAGATAAATGAACCTGGGAGTGTTATATGATCCTCTTTCTTGAGAATTTGGTTAATTTAACTGTTCTCAGAGATTTAGAGAAGCACTTGGGAACAGTGTGAACATAGCATTAAAAGGATTCACCTGTAGAGTGAAATAATATATGAATTTACACTGAAATTTTATTTTGAAATTGTTTCTTAAATAGTCATCAAAATACCAAGTTGAATTTTCATTTTTATGTGCTAGATGACATCCATTTCTAGAAGTGCATAATGCAGCTGCTCTAGACTCAGAGCTTGAAGGTCAGATTGGATCTTCAAAGACGATTCACATCATATGTTTTACTATTAATATATAGATTTTCAATGAATTTCTAAACTCTCTGTTTGAGGTGGAAGTGCCCTTTATATGACCTTCTCCATCAAAAAAATATTCATTTGCAGTGCAGTGAAACATATGGTTTTCTGACTTTTGGAAACAATATGGAAAACAAAACTTTCTCCAGTCATATTTTATTTTGATTTTTCAACTTTGGAGATGTGGAAATCTCCCAGGCAGTACGCTTCTGAATTTATGAGGCTGCCTATATTTCTTTTTTGTGTAGCTGCAAAGTAATTCAAAAGGCTTCCTATATAAATCAGGAAGAATAAGAAAGGTGGAGAAAATCAGGTTTTATATGCAAAGCACAACATCAAGGTATAGCACATCAACTGAAAGATCACATTAAGAATTTTTATCAGCATGTGGTAGACTTCCAAAAGCAAATTTTAAGAAACAGCAAGAGAACTTGATATCATCCAAAGTCAGTACTTTGAAAGGCTGTATTATTTTTTGCTGAAATTATATTTCATATGTAAATCTTGGTATATTTACAAGTTTTTCCCACTAAGATATCTTTCCAGGTAATTGCAAGGTAATATGTAAATATATAATCAGGTAGGCACTGGACATACCCTGACCACTCAGTGCTGTTCTAGTAAGAGCAGCACAATACCCATCAAGAGACTGACTGCAGTCATTTTCCATTTTTGTGAGGATGCAAATCTTACCCTTAAGCTGGGCAAAAGCAGCACCATTGGTCACCAGAGTGTTTTTACATACATGTGTGTCACAACATATTCTGGTATATCACCTTTACTCACAATTAAATATCTGCAGAGCACCTAATCTCGCTGTACAGAGGGCACCCATTAATGACAACCCTTCCTTACCCAGGATGACTGTCTCCTTTCCTGGCAGACAACTCATTCACCTGAGTTCCATTCATTCCCTCACAGCCAGCATTCAAGTTACAGTACCTGAAGCAGAGCTGACTCCAATGAATGATCTTTAAATGGTTTGAATTCCTGCCAAAGACAATACATCTACTGAGGAAAGGAGAAAAAAAAGAAAAAAAAGCAATAAAAGAATAAGCTTTATGGGAAGAGCAGCCTCCTTTCCCATAAATGATGAATCAATCCATTATATTTGTGATAATCAATGCCATGGATCCTCTTCATGTCAAGGTAAAAAAATCTTGGTAAAGAGGCAAATCATTATTAATTCATTCATTGCAATAACGTTAATCATGATGAGCTAATGTGATATTAATGTGGCTGTAATATGTACTTCCATAGGAATTTCACTGTAATATAGGAATTAACTAATGTAACTTGGGTTTAAGCAGTGACGTAAATTGATAAATAACACTGAAAAGCTTTTTAAATAGGGGTAGGCATGAATCTACTGACACGTTACCTTCTGGCGGAGGCAGGAGGGTGCCCACATCCCACTCCCATGCCCACACTTGCAGGTAGGCTAACTCTCTGCTCTGCATTTTCCATGACTTATTGCCTACAGCCAGACAGCTTTTCACCATTGCAGTCCTGTTCCAGGAAATACTGATGTGGGAGATTGGTAGTTCTGGGAATGGAATCAAAACTGTGTTGATGCTTTCTGGTGTCTGGGAGTTTGGGAGTCTTGTGTGTGCTTGGTTATCTGAACACCCTTGCACACAGAGGGCGGGGACTGCTTTGCAGATATGCTTCCCAAGAGAACCTTCAGAACTGATTCCTGCCATATTCTTATGATACAGGCAATAATTCAAAGCAGGCACATCCTATGTGACCAGTTCTTGAATACAGATGTCATGCCATGGCAAACTGCATTAGACCTTTTCCTTACAGAATTCTTCCCACTTAACAGAGCACTGAGTTTGACAAGGCACTGAGGTTACCATCAGTGCTGAAGACCAAACAATAATATAAAGCAGTCAAATGGAGGAACTGGAAAACTGAAATGTGAGACTGCATTGAAAAAACCAAAACAATGAAACAAAAATTGTAAACAACTTTCTACTTAAAGCACTGTGTAGATGCACTGCATCCCCATTCCCATCTAAAGTCTGTATTCCAGGAAAGTTGTAAAACTCTAGGATGATGATGATAAACCCACTTTGCACAATAAATTTGACTACAGCTCCAGTAGTTCCTTTCAATCAACACTTCCATGACAACATTATTCAAATTATCAGAAGAAAAAAAGATACAATTTTCTACTATAATCAACTTGATTTTTTCCCTGAAGTATTGCATGCACATTACCAGACATGCTAAAAGTATTTATGGTATAATTATCATTTTTCAAGGGATAAATACTGCTGTTATATTGAAAATGGTATATGTTTCAATTTAAAAATTCTTTATTTCAATGTTTAGGTTTAATAAGTTTTAATCTTCCAGAAATAAACATTATAAAAGTATTTCAGTGTTTGAAATGAAGTTACTTCTGTAACTGTACTTGGAAGCTTACTTAATTTCTAAATATCCCACACTTATGCCTCCTTAGAATGAACAATTTTCCTGTCTTCTTGGTTCATATTTTTAGACACAATACACATGGAGTGTCGATGCTGAACCAGTTTTTCTGTAGTTTATTAATATTTGTTGTCTACAGAAAGGCTGGCTGCAGACTTTGATCTGAAATATCTTCACAGAAAGCTAGAAAGTGTATTTAGTAGGAACTTTCAACCATTGCTTCTGACAAATTGTTGCTCTACTCAATGCAGCAGCAAAGGAGTTTGGTCTGCTTGGAAGATTACACGTGAAAACTTTTGCGTTTTTAGATGCAATTTAAAATCTTTTAGAGATTGCCTCTGCAATTCTGTACCTCACCACAGTTTCTCAGAGCTCCAGTTGTTTTTCTAGTCTTTAAAATCCAATTATACACAATTAACCAGGAATATTTCAGCGTCTCATAGGAAGACAAAGGGGAAACAACAGTTCCACAGGATTAAGAGACATGAATATAGTTTTGAGTCACCAAGAATATTTGTATCCAACCCTGTAGCCTATTACAATGAGAAATTTTTCATACTATACTTTTTTACCAGTAGAACAGCACTTCTGTACCTTCCCTGCTTATCATAAAACTGGACACTGAACACTTCCTGACTTTCATCTTTTGTCTGTCTTGCCAGGTGATCAATAACCCTCAGGGAAAGCACGCTTCTTAGAAGTGCATAATACAATCATAGAATTGTCTTGGTTGGAAAAGACTTTTGAGAAAGGACCTATATAATTGTTGACACCTTTGCTGAGATCATATCAAAAGGTCATAAACTATTATTTGAAAGGCATTTTTTTCAATTAGGTGAGAGTTGTGATAAACTGGAAAGATTAATACTTGTGTTAAAACCACAGGCATAACCTATTCCTTGTCTACTCTGGAGCACCAGAGAAATCACTGAATATTCCATGTCACAGAAAAGGTAAAAGTCTCTTGAAGGATTTTTTATTAAAAATCTTTGGTATATGATCACAAAGGATTTTGTCTGAAGATCATGACTGCACTGCTATTTTCTCCAAGTTTCTGAATGGTTTTGAAGCAACAAAGCAAATTATATACTAGAAGGCTAAAGGGGGACAGTGGACATGGGGTAAAATTCTGAATATAGTCCTAAGTATTCTGTTACCTTCAAGAAAGGTACTTTCATTTGCCTGGAATATTGCTTTAAAATTATTTTAATTTATTCTGTCATAAACCGGGAGAAAAACTATTAAAAAAAATCCATCTTAAGCAGGGCTTATTTAAAATGAGAGAGTTAGTTGAATTAAATAATCACTATTATAATATTGATTTTATTTCAGTTACCTGACTATTCCCCTTATTCTTTTAAAACCATGACGGGCACATCAAAATAATGAAACAATGGACCAGTTATTCTTTTGTCTCTGTAGTTTTAAATTCAAGTTTAACAATGGCTGTGGTTTTTAGTCCACTTCTGATACAATGGCTGGAATTGGAAAAAAAAAAAGAAAAAAGAAAAAAAGAAATGAAGCCTTAAGTGAACTTCAGTAACTGTTATTCTCATAATAAATCACAGAGATTTTATATCTTAACCATCCCTTGAATTTTCTTAGCAAATGGACTGGGATTTTACTTTTTTTTGAGAAACCAGACCAAAATATAACAATACTGAAAGCACACAGTAAGTCTTCAAGTCTCCTGATGATACCCAGAAACATGGTGTTTCTTGGTTTGTTTTGTTTTTAGAAATGGAAAAATAATTATAAAACATATTGTGCTAATAAATCAAAGAAGGCGCTTGAAATAATCTCATAAAATGTTATGGCTTAAATAATGCCCTTCATCAGTATTCTTTGTTTAACATTTTATGTTTATTGATAAATGAAGATGCATTTAAATAATTCAAACAAAACATTAGCTGCAAGCAAGGAATTAATAATTGATAGGACTGGAAGGGCTTTTTTTCACTTGGGAAATAGATAATATTAGCTTAATGTGGGGTTGTAGGAACAGAGGAAATGTAATGGATCTGACTGCTTTAAACTGATGATGGTTATTGTGGTCTGAAAGTTGCTACAAAGGCAAAAGCAGGATAGCTCTGTAACTGCAATAGATTTCACTCATAGGAGCTGACAACACAAATTGTGGTTTGATATGCCAGATTTATACATGGGAGAGGATCTAATAAACTTAACATATGCTAAAGAAAAAAAGAAATCCTATTAAACTTAAATCTCAGAATTCTAAAAGGACAAAACACAACAGTTATGGTGTCTAACATTATTGGATTTCCACCACCCCACCCCCAGTCTCCTCTTTTATGAACATTTTCATCCATAGGTTTCTTCACATAAGGAATCCACAACTAAGAATGCTATAACACAGAAGCCAATGCAGTCTTGAGGATTCTCAGAGGAAGACCATTTAGCCTAGAAACACCCAGTGTAAGTTTTTATTTAGATTTGCATATAAATAACCCAAATACTTCCAGCTGCACATTTGAACCTCCCAGTCTCATCTGTGGAGGTGCAGAAAACCAGCTTTATCAGGTTTTCTGTTAGAAGACAAGTTTTCTAGGTGATCCTGAAGCTTTTGTGTCTGATCATAGCAAAAAACTAAATCAGTTGTGCAACTCCTATTTCCATTTGCTTTTTGAGAATCTAGATTAATAGTGATCTGAAAAACTACCAAATGGCATTTTCATTTCTGTATGGTATTTATGGTTCTACAACCCTACCCTCTAGCAGCCAGAAATGTGCATTTACACAGTTAGCCAACATTTGAGTTTATTATTTTATATGGAAGAAAAAAATGTAAAGCAATAAAATAAAATAAAAACTCTGCAGCACAAGTCTATAATAATTTCATATGTTATTGGTCTGAGATAATTAAGATTATAATTGGGAATTTTACTATATAAGTAAAAAAATAATGTTCTTATAATCAAAGATCTTTTAGACTATCATTAACAAGAATACCAAGATAATCTGATAACCAATAGCACTTTGTAAGTTTTAAATTTAAATTCAAAAGATCATAGCCTTATAGTACTTGACATCAGCTACTAGAAATCATGTCATTAATGTATCAGGGGCTTTTAGTTAAAGATAGTGCTAGACTAGCAAAACACTTCTAATAAAGATATCAAATAGAATTCTCTTCATTACTCAAATTGGTTGTGTCTTGTATTGTCACTTATGAAAAATAAACGTGCCATGTTACTGGAAAAGAACAGTTGTGTTTTCTACCTATTTTCCACAGGGCTATATGGTTATAAAGGGATCAAGACAGTGAAAAATCAAGTTCTGTATCTCTAGTTACGTGTGCCAAGTTCATACCTGAGCATCTCCCAGCACAGGTTTTCTTAAGCAGACAGATTGTAAGCCTGCACAAAACTGATTTCAAAAATGCAAATGGGAGAAAGCAGCTTTGTTTTCCAGCCATTGCAACACTCGACATGACATTTAGATAGACTTGCTTGCATTGACAGTAGGCACATATGTCTACTATTTTGTTTTAAAATATATGTATTGCTTTTAATAACAACATTACAGCTGTTCACAAAATGACGCCTCTAGACAGAAGCACTACAATGAAAAGAGAGTATCAACAGAAGGACTGGATCTGCATGCAACTCTTGCAGTTGCCAAGAAATGAAGATATAACATATGGTCACTTTGTAAAGGTGAGCTGAACAAAAAACAAGCAGCAACCTAGCCAATTTTTGTCATTTGAATTCTCCTGTTCAAAACCCGATTTAGTTTCATACGACTCTTGCTAATTTGAATGATATATTTATTAAAATACGAAACAGCCAGCCCTGCAACTGGGAAAACAATTTAAAAATAAATACATGGAATGGTGCGTTGCCAATTTTTCACTTGTCTAGAGCTATCCTTTAAAAATTAATGTATAATTTTGCAGCAGAAGAATCGAATGCTATTAACAGCTTGCTAGTGTGAAGAGAGGAAGTTGTAACTTATATTAAATATTCCACTGCAGATATGCCTATGAATGTCTTCCCTTGATTTATCTGTTTATTGAACTGCCTTGGAAGTGCCACTCCTCATAGGAATGCATGGGGAAGTGTTAACATAACCCATCTCTTTGATAACCTTTCTGGGCACCACACAGAGAATGACAAGATTTAGGCAAAAAATTATAAGCTTGGAAATGTTTAATTTCTCATCAAACATTTTATAATCTCTGCAGGGAAAGCATGAAATCCAGACAAGCTGCTGTTCTCAGCAACATTACTGCTTTTTGTACCCAAATAACCAAGAAAAATTCAGAGCTGTATGGGTCATTTTCATCAATAGAAAAAAAAAATCAGATCCTTCATATAATTTTGTTTACTAATAATGCACATTTACATCTCTGGCTTCCTGAGTGTCAAAGGAAAAAAACAGGAAGAAAGCTCTTTCTCCTTACAGCACTACACCCCAAGCTGCTCTTTCCTTTCTTTTCTGCCATTTCAGAACTCTTTGCAGATGCAGTCTACAGCCCCTTTTGTACATGTTATTCTCTCAACATTTTCTCTCTGGTTGTCTGATTTTCAGTCTTCCACTTGTCAACAAAGGCAGGAACCTCTGCAAACAGTAGCCTATACTTACATATATGATGTTGGGGATTATGGAATATGCCTGTGTTTAGAATAGAAGACATCACTTTTCCAACTCCCAGGTTTAAGACTTGTGATGGTTAAACTGTGTCACACAGAGAAGACAGTTACTTGCTTTATTTCCCAAGTATTTTAGCTCTGACTTTACCAAGATTATCTATCATGTGGGTGATAATATATAGCAAGATTGCTTAATCTAAACTAAGAGCTAGAAGTGCTCCTTAGCAAGGCCCTGCCCTGTTATTTGGTCAGCACAGCCAGCTTAACAACTCCCTCTGTCTTCATTGCACCTGAACTCTCACATCTTTGTTTCTTTACCCCAGAAGGTTTAATGTTAAAAGCAAAGGAATGAAAAAAGTTAAAAAAAAAAAAAAGTACAAATGTTAGAAATGGAAAGAAATCAGGCTGGAAAAGTAATTGTCACAGCACTCCTGACATAGTCCTGACAAAAATGGAACCAGTAAGAGAAAGAAAAAATGCAGCTTGCATCTCAGAGTAGCTGCCCACTTCCCAGGAACAATTCGGTGGCTATGGCAGGGGCTTCTGCCCCAGCTGTTGTAGCTATGCTATGCTACAACATATAGCATATATGCAACATATAGCATAGCTATAGCTATGCTATTTCGAGCTATTTCAGGCTACAGGTCATCACACTAACTGCTGGTCAGAGCAAGAATCAGATTTGTTAAGGCTGATAACATTTGCATCTGCATCAACAGGACAGTGCAGTGGGAGGGTAGAGAAAAGATCAGTACTCACTAATTAGGGCAGTGCCCAGCTGTCCCCATCACCCAAGTTCCCCTACATACTCTGCAGAAAGCATGATGAGACCCTCTCTTAAAATCTTTCCATTTAACTCACTGCTTTCCATGCCTATAGATTTAAGGAGTTTGAATTTGCACCGGTAAATTCAAAATATTGAACTGAGCTTGCGGGACTGTGAGTCTTTTTGCTGAGAAGGATGATACCTGGAGTCTACTGCATAACCATGGTCAGGGTAGCTTGTGTTCACCTACAGAAAAGCTCCTTCCCAACACATCCACCCAAGTACAGTCCCTGAGGTCAATTGTATAGCTGGTAATCAGGGGGCCTGATGAGTCAGCCCTTTCTCTTCATGATAACAGGAAATATGGCTCATGTAATGTAACACTGTACATTGATCCTCTTTTTGATCAAGGGAAAAAGATTTTGCAGAGACTTCAGATGATTAGGAAGATGAGTGTGTATCCCTATACAGCTTTGATAAGACAGTCCCTTGTGTATTAGGTTCTATTCTTTCTTCAGTACTCCAAAATATAGACAAATAAAAGTGAGTTTACAGCAAATTAAAGAAATAAAAGTAGTACTAAAAGTACTAAAGATATAAAAGTACTACTGAATTAGTATTGTTACTTCAATTTAAGAAAAGTTGGGTGAAAAAGTATATTACCTTGAGTGAGGATGAAATAATAACATAGTATGTTATATATAACAACATGATATTTGTAACATAATTATCATGTTATCAGCTCTAAAGATTGTTTGGGTTGAAAAAAAAATTGTGGGATTGAAAAGCTACATGAGAAAAAGATAACAAATTTTAGTAAGGTTTTGCTTATTCTTCTTTACTTTAAAAAAAAAAACAAACAAACAAAACCAAAAAGAAAGCAAAATAAAAACAGAACAACACCTCAAAACAAAACAAAAACCCCAACCAAAACACAAGAAACACTTCTGAAAAGTATTTTCTCACTACAGCATTTTCTACTAGAAAGTTTTGTTTTTGAAAAAAGGAAGGACATAAAAAGTAATTCATAATAATTTTTAAAAAAGAAAGTTGAACAGAAATTTTGATAAGGGTGTTTCATTGGAATAGAATATTTCAAGATCATGTTTTAAAATTCTTTTCCATTTATACCAGTAATTTTCAAATAAATCTCAGCAGAGATGAAAAATTTCAACAGAACATCTCATTTTGAAAATTCAAACTTGATTTTTTTCCTCAGAACTTAGGTTTTAAAATACTCTGAGTTCTTATCTTTACATTCTGTCTAGTTTGGGTCCTACCCCTGACCTTGTAAATATTCCCAGGAAAAAAAGTAAATGAATCCTCTTCAGTTTACTGGAAGCACACTTAATTCTTTAACTTCACAAAGTGCTGTTTCTTTATTTGATTTTGTTTTGTTTATTTATTCTTCTTCAATGTATTCAGAGGCTTTCCAAGACTCTCACTGTAGCTCCTTGGTTTTGAAAGAGTGCTCTGTTTCTCTGGTCTGCCTCATTTCCAGCACTGCATAATGATAACCAGATCTTGCAAAAATCTTTTCGCTGATGTTTAAATTGAGGAACAAGATTCAGAGAGATAAGGTATCACTTTTCACCAGACATGTTACTCTGGCTTTATATTCTACATCTTGATTTGATGCAATGTTTATAACAACACATTTTATGTATAATGCCACGAAGTGATGACAATCTGCTCTACTGTCATGGTGTGATGTTGAATTAATAGGAAACAAGGTGAGGGCAGAGCAGGCAATCATTGTATGTGTTAACTTCATGATTAACCATTGGGTTCTTAATAAAGTCTTATTCTACTGAACAGACTGCCAAATATTTTTGTCACTTCTACAATATTTTGTCAAGATATATGACCTTGAAAGTCACCTTTAAAATTTTCTTAATATTTCACACAACTGAGACTAATGCAGCTTTTATGAACTTCAGTGAGAACACACCTGATGCTTTAAGTAATAACTAATAAAGACTGGAATGCCTACAAATTAATTGTGTACAGTGAAGCAGGTTTCAAGAGAATGCACTTAATTTCTTCAAATTTGACTAAACTTAGTGTATGGCATTCATTAATTATCCTAGAATCATTTTCCTTAAGCAGAAAATAGAGTAATTGCTGCATACTATTTCCATCACAGTTTGTGAAATCTGTTTGGCAGATTACTGAGCTCCAAAGCACTTGTTCAGTTTTGAGATGATCAGCTGCTTATTTCAAAATTTTTAGTTGCTTGGCTTGATACACTATTTCAGTAGGGAATATATCATTTCACACATGCCCTCAGTGCAGAGCAGACTTGTCATGACATAAACTAGTTTGTCCTTCTTATGTCTCAGTCCAACTACTTACACCTTGTGCATCCATGGTATATAAAATCATCATCAGTCATTCTTGCCTACAAACCATATGAGGTTGACTCTCAGCACTTGTTGACATGACTACTCTTTCCATACTTTGGTTTGGACATATTATTTCCAACTTTAGTCAAAATGCAGTGTCACATTGTACTAGGTGATGTAAGGGAGCACAGCAAACAAAAAGATTACTGCCCCAAGGAGCTCACACCCCAAATGTAAACAGGAGACAGCAAATAGAGTACAAGCAAATAGTAACACTGGTTATTTAACTGCAAATCATCCCAACATTATTTTCTTAACATTTTTATGCACCATAGTAAAATAGAGCTTAAAGATGTGTTGAAAGTAGACAGTAAAGTAAGTTCACAAACAGGGGAGAGCAGAAAAAAAAAATAAACAAGGTGACTAATTTAAATAAATATAAAATGAAGGTATGAAGAAATTAACTAAGTAGACATTAATACATTAACCCTAATTCAAGATGATAAGGCAGGGCTAGGCTATGAAGAATGAGATATCAAAACAAAGGGGTTTCTCTCTTCTCCATCTATATGGTTATACCTAATTGGAAAAAGGTTCAGCAGGGCTCTTTTATATAGCATGAAGAAAACTTTGCCTGCTCATTACACCTGAATTTGGTTAGAAGACTGATTAGGTAGCAGTGAGTGAAAGCACTTGTGCTGAAGAAGGAGCAAGAAATAACTAACCCAGATGTTCAATGTAGAACTGAAATCCATGTTTGGGCAGACTGTCATAGGTCAGGGTTATCAATAATAACAGAGTTTAATTGAACACAAGCCTTAACTTTAGTACATTTTGCAGGTATTTGTGTCTTAATTTCCATATTTTCATCAAAGGGTCAAGTGTAGCCTTTGGTAATCAGCATTAGAAATACAGTATCTAGAAAAGAAATTCTTTCAAATATATTTGTTCTCAAGCTTTTCAAGTTTGTGTTAGCCACAGAAATATATTCTTGCAATAATAAGGAAGCTAAATTTTGTCACATTCCTGCTGCTGTGATTCAAAGTTAATCAAATAATTATTTTGTGTCATCACTGCACAACCCCCCCAATAATCCAACTAAATCTATGCCACCTTGGAAGAAAAACTAACAGTTTTATGCAGAGACCTGGATTTTTAATGGTTATAAACCATTTCATAAAATTCACAGTAGAACTGAAGGTGTTTTTACAATGATTTTTATAAAGCCTTTATACATCTCTGCAGATGTGTTTCATACTCATATTCTCTAGGACTTCTCCACAATAAAAAACCCTTCTATTCAAGTTCTTATATAGCATATATTGTAATTAGAAATCCACAGCTAGAACAGGAATTTGAGATTACTGTATAATTACCACCCAAAATCTTTATTCAGTTTCAGGAGAGGCTAAAATGTAAGCCTTGCAAATACAAATCTGTTCTTTTTGGCAATTGTTCACAAAATACCCTTAGATTTTCTAAAGCACACTTGTAATCCCTACATGACCCGATTGAATCAATGCCTGCAAATTCTGACCTGCCAAGTCTGCCATCACTTCATGTCCAAAATTGGTAGCATAAATTCCTGAGCATCTATCACAGTTATATAAAGTATTATAAGAGTTGATTGATACTTCCCCCTAGGAAGCCACTATGGTTTTGCTTCACCTCTTGCTCCTGTTGGGTAGCAGACCACTGATTCCAGGTGTGAGTGAGCAGGTGACCAACAGGAGAGAGATGAGCAGCTGAGAAATGTTGTGGAAAATGTGAGTGTAGGAATCTGAGAGTTATTTATGCTGCAGAATGTTCTCCTTGTTCTCCTGTAACCAACAAGATGTTTCATTGTTTCTGTAGTTTGCAGCAAACTGGCAAAGACAAATCATGTCAAACCCTAGAAAGAAGAGTCTACAGAGTTTAACACAGTTTTTGAGGAAGTGGATGGTCCAAATCTCTATGTAGAGTCTCAATAATACTTTTAAAGGTTGGTTGGGAGTTTCAATTTCAGGTTCTCATCTAAGTTTCCACACAAAGTAATCACAGTCCTGTCTACCTCACTCTATGAGTTTCCCCCCTCAGTTTTCTCTGTATTCCAAAAGCTTATAAAGATACTAGGACTTGGATTATAAAATAATAGCCTAAATAATACATCTTCTTCTAATTTAATTAAATGTGTACTTAATAGTGCATATTGCACAGAAATAACTTTGCTTTTATAAATTAAATCTACCTACTTGTATTGTGATGCTCAGTTAATCTAAAGGTAATAGTTCTGGTATAATCCATTAGGCCTACATTGTAAGCAAGTCATATTTTCATCAAAATCCATTTTTAGGTCTTAATTTTTTACACATAAACATCAGCTGCTACTTAACAATAAGCCTAAAAAAAAAAAACCAAACTCACAATGTTAAGAAAATTACATTCTCTATGTTCCTCTCACTCCCACAACCCATCACTGTCTGCCTTTCCACCTTCTAGCTCTCTTCTTTTTAAAATACTAGAGAATATATTTATGTGCACAAGAAAGCCACAAGAGTAAAAAGTGCTGTCTGAGAAAACAAAGAACAATTAATGAAGAAATAAAAAATATCTACAATGGAATGCCTGTTATTTGCCCTTAAGTGATGTATTAGGTACAGGAAATCACATTACAATTTGATGTATGTGTCACTTTAAGAGTGATTCTTGGATTGTGGAGGTAGCTTGTGTGTCATATGATGTAAGTACTTTTATTGAGTAGGTAAGTATGTAATAGCTAAAAGCCTCATAAATCAGCTAAATGTTCTCCCAATTTATAGAGAATATTTGATCTGAGAACATTACCGTCTGGTGAGCTACTGAGAAAAAGAGAAGGCATGAAAAATGATGGAGATGGATATATAGGATAATTTTTTTGGATATATAGTACCTGGGGCTGGCTCTTCATTGCTTGCATCTGTTTGTACTCATTAACACCTGTGCAAGTGTAATAGACAACCAAATTCAAGTTTTCTACTCACTTTAACACTTTTTTAGCTGCTTCTTGTGGGGCTAGAGTCACACAGACTAAAACACAGAGCAGGTTTTTAATCTAGAAGTCTTTCTCTTTTCAACAACTCTAGGACTTAAGAAATCATGTGCTTGAGGATTGTTGATGTAAAATAGTCCAAATTAATGTAGCCATTGTTTTCAGCTTTATAGTCAGCCCCCTCTTCTAAAGTGAAGAAATACACTTTTATTTTACTTGCAACGACAGATGACCAATGTTCAGTCTGTCTCTATGTATTAAATTTTTGTTGGAATAATGAAAGACTTTAAAAAATATATAAGTGAACATATTTGCAAATGTGTAGATACATGTACATACATACCTATTTCATATATATATAATAGAAATAATACCATATGGGTTCACTTTGATTCTTTCTGCAAGACTCTTTAAGTAGTACTTAATAAGAGCATTAAAAGTATTTCATATTTAACAGCATCTGTCAGTAGTAGAATAATCTCTACCCTGTGATGAGTCTATGTATTGACTGAGGCTGAACTTATGAACCTGTTGCAACACAAGAAAGCAAAGTGTTATTTAATTTTATAACTACAATATAGCAAATAAATAACTTCTATTTGCTGTGGTTACTCAAGAAGTTGTTGAACATGGCTCTGATTGCTAAATGGATGCTTCAATATATTTTTGAAATTGTGATTTGTGAGGGCTCTGTTGCTCTAAGGCATTGCTTGCTGGATTGTTCACCTATTCATATTTTATACAGCTGAATACCTTCCACTTTAACTCACATCAGAGGCCTTTAAAATCCTTATTTCACTCAAAGCCATTTTTCATTGGGAAAGAATGGAAATAGTAGCAGAACAAAGTTTCTCTTCCTTTTCCTTGCCGGGCCACACAGGGGGCATATAAGGTATTATTCCCTGGAAAAATAAGCTACTGTAGAATTTATCATCTGGTGAAATGCCTCAAATTTTTTCATAATAAAATAATTAAATGCTATTATCTTTGCAGGTATAATTCTTTCTAGATATTTTGGCGTGCAGTTTTGGGCTGATTTGTTTAATCTGCTTAACAAGCTATGGGGACACATTGCTCCCTGATTAAACAAAGCACTACATCAAGTACCCTGCATTAGAATGGACACAATCAGTACTATCACAACACCAGTTTTAAAAAATAAAGTGGGTAGTTTAACATATCTGCCCATGAACTACATAAGATGAGGAAGAGATGCTAATCTTCTTACCAGAGGTACAAGAATAGACCCATCTTTTTGTTTTTTCCTTAACCACTCTTTTGGGTTCATTAGAATGGTTTGGAGCAAAGACTACAGAGCATTTAACTCAACTGGGAGGAAAGTCTTGCTTGAGCATCAGCAGGCACAGCAGTGTTGTGGAACTCCTCTATGTTCCTTTAGAAACTCTGCCTCGAGAAATGAATGTAGTCAAGTCTTACAAATTAGATCCAGGCTGCTAAACTGACACTGTCTCCCACTCCAACTTTCCTTTCTACATGCCATTCCACTTTTATTCCACTTGTACTGGCTCTGAATGACACTTAAGTTCAATCTGTACTGGTACATGATCTGCTTAGCAAGGTCTATAAAACACTAATGTGGTTAGCAGTTCTCATTGAAGGATGGTCCTGTTCAATTATCCTAATAATTCCTCTTTGACCTTAACCTCTCTAGAAAATAGAGATCTTGCATTATGTCTTAATTCTAGCTTTTCCTTCTTCAGAATGTAACTCTTTAAAGTCAATTTTTCCTAATCTTTTTAATTTCAAAATAAGTCTTCCTAAAGATACTTTTGCAGCTCTGTGTATTCAGCTAGCTAGTAAACTTAAACTGCTTTCTTTTTTTTTTCTTCACCTGATTAGATACATTCACACTGAAAGCTACAAAAAAATTAAAACACTCCTTCTAAAAGAAAGACAAGGCTTAGATGTGCAAATTTTTTAAAACTAGGAAATAAAAGGACAAAATCTGACCCTATAAACATGATGTCAGCTTCCAGACCATGTTCAACATGAATTTTTCTTAAAAATCTAATAAATATCAATGGCAGGATATCCTAATAAAAAAATCCTGCAGGTCATGTTGCTGCTATTCTTCTTAGGTTTTAGGTTGTCCTGATGAGTGTTCCCTAAACACAGAGTCTTTGGGAGAAAATGTAAAACACTGAAATGCAGACAAAGATAAGTCCCACTGTCACAGTGACACCAGCTGTGGAATGTGCCAGTGTGATCCTTCCAATCTAGAAATGAGCTTAATCATAGTATGGATGTTTTGTCATCAGCCTGCTGTCGAGATAAATAATCTTTCTCTACTGTATCTATGTGACAAATGCCAGTCAAAGCAAGGCAGAATCCTTTGAAGTAGAATTGTAAGCTGTAAAATTTACATATTTGAAAAAGGATTAATTCAAACATCAAATGCAACCATTTGGCTTTGCACTGCAATACAGTTAACTTTTTCAAAGACTGAGTCTTGGTCAGTCTTATCTAACTGAGGAACTTGAGATTCTGTAAGTAACTAGAAAATTGGTCACTGTAAAACTAAAGATCATTTTTAGGGCAAAATCTTTGGGTTTTTTTCTAAATTTCTGCCTTAGTTGCACTCAAAGGTCCTCATCCAACTTCTAGTGAAATCAGTGAGAGATGGAAAAGGCCATCAGAGCAAAGGCTTTGTGCCTGCAGTTTTTTTTCATTTGATGTAAAAAGAGTAGGCATATATCTTTGAAAATATGAGAGGGAAAGAACTGCTGTTTCAGAAAAGGACTATGGGCATATTTTTCTAAAGCATAAGGGGAGTTGGACATTTGTGATTTCTGCATTTGAAAATACCTGCTTCACAGTTTAATAATGACAATATTGCCAAACTGTAGGTACAGGTCCCTCTTAGTGAGCCAATCTTGGAAAAAAATCTATTCTTTTTTCACTAACACTACTTTGCTTATTCTTAGGAAATTATTTGAGTATTTTCCTACTTTTAGTCTTTGTTAAATATTCAGTACTATTTAAATACTCTTCCTAAAAAAAGTAATTCTCTTAAAAACTAAGCATGGGGACAACACTCAATAAAAAAAAAGTAAGAGAACGCTGCAGGAGACTTACTGTGACAACTCCAAGGGCAACCAGAATGCCCAGGATACCACAAAGATGCTATGGTAGTTATTTTTTTCTTCCTCAGTCCACCTCGGGCATAACATTTGGACAGTTTTTCTCCTTGTATATGTTGTTTTTCAGATAGTAAATACAATTAAAATAAGATTGTATTTTCATGTCACTAATATTATAGTCCTACTAGAGTTCACATATTTACAAAAAGTTTTAAATTCAAAGACACTAAAAACTACTGAGCATATTTCAAAAGCCTTCCAAAGGAAACGATTTTGCTGGTAAATCCATTAATGCAAATTAGGATAACTGCTTTTCCAAAGGTTTACAATTTTCAAAAAGAAACAATTGATTTCTCTAATCTTCTCATAAATACGTTGATCGTTAATGCATTCTGACACACTGTCTGCTTTTGCGGATAAAACCACCAAGTGATTCTGTTCAGATTTGACAAAAGTAATATTATTAAACATCTAGATTATACACAGATTGGAAAAATCTTATTTCAATTCCTGCAGAAGCCACTATGTTGGAAAAATAAGTAACACTGAAATCACAACATGCCAGAATTAACAGCTGATGATATAAGAGAAATTTTAGGAGGAAATTCAATTTTTGGATAATTGCAAGTTATTCGACCTTCAAGCAAAGCATTTACAATTCTGAATCATATTGTCAGCTTTTAATTTTTCTTGCTATGTTCACTCTTAGTGGCCAGAAGTCATCCAGTTACTAAGGAACTTCCTAAACACTCAAGTTATTTCCTCCACGGAATGACTGATGTGCAATCTCTTTTTGTTGTAGCTGAAAGAAATTTGATTAAGAAAACTCACCAAGTCATTTGGACCAGAGGATCTTGAGAAGTCCCTTCCAACTCCAATGAATCTGTGATTTGACAAATTTGAAGTTTGTCTCTATATTTTGGTGACATTTCTACATTCAGCTCTCAGGAAGTGAAGAATCACAAACTATGGAAGGCAAACTCTGTGATTCCTTGTAGGTCAGTATTACACTGGTGGATTTCTATTGCATCAACAGAAATACTTTGTGACTTCCAGGAACATTTTAGCTTTACAGGCTTCTAAAGGCAATATGTCACCTAACACAGTTTTTTTTCAAAGATGGTTTAATGCAGAGGGGCCTTTTGTTGTTTTTTGGTTTGTTGTGGATTTTTTGTTGTTGTTTTGTTTGTCTGTTTATTTTGTTTTTCATTGACAGCTTGGTTGTGGTACAATAATACACTTCTATTCCTTTAAAATAAAGTCAGCACAGGGAGCATATATGTACAACCATGCACATTACCAGTGCCTGCAGGGAAATCTAGGACACCTACTTGGCTTCATATTTATAAACCATTCCTTAATGTGGAAGTATTTCCCTATGGAAATGGGAATTTTAGGGTGAGTGCTGAAAACCAGTGCCTAGGTGGTGTTACAGTCAATAAGGAAGTGACCTTGGCAACAACTTTTGAATTTAATTTGAAAATTATTATTGGGTGTGGTACATAATTTGTTTAGTATGCTAACAGCTCGGGAAGAATGAACTCACAAGTATTGCTTTTGTTTGTTTTTACCCCAGCATTTATCCAACTCAAACTCCAGGGAAAACAGATTAGCATTCAAATTGCATTTGATTCATAACTGCAATACTGCTCTCCTTAGTCTGAAAATTATCTAATGATGATAACTCCATATAGCCTGAAAATGTCACATGTTGCTCATTAAAGGTTGGAAAATTACCTATAATGATATATTCTTAGCTTGTCAGGGAGAATTCTTTTCAGATTTGATAGCAGATCATAAAAGCAAATAATTAATAAATGTGTCTTAACTTTTTTCTAGAATGTTCTCAAGAGACTACAAAAGAGAAAGAAATACATCTACTTCTCATTTATATTCCTTAAGAATTTTTTAAATTTGAAAATAAAAGTAACAATGCAAATTCTCTCTGGAGAATGTAAAGAACTTCCATGGTCTGAACCAGCTTCTAGAACTTATCACATGTTACAATCACCTGTGCCTTACTCTTTGGTATACCCAATTACAGATTTTGAGTCTGTAAATCTGGTATCTGGAGTGTTAAAGATGTCTATGAAGTTGTGGCTGTGTTAGACTGCAAGTAACTTCTTATCTGCTATATCTATCACCTTTCTTTTTTACTGTTCAGCTGCTTTAAACTATAAATATTATCAGTACCTCAATTTTTTAAACTATCTGGATGTAGTAAACCAGTGGAATTATTGTTTGTTTTTTCTTGCTGCCTCATACTAACAATACATGGCTGTCATATGGTATTATACTCTCTTCCAGCTCTGTCGTCTACTTCGTAGCCCACATTAATGAAAATGACAATCAGCTGAAGTCCTCTCTCCTTCCGTCAGCCAGCCTACAGGGGAAAACAGTTCTTCAGAATAGAAGGAGAAAAAAAAAGCCAAAACAAAACAGGAACAAAACAGAAAAACATTCAGATTTGCTATGAAATGAGTAAGTGGATTTAAAGTCACTCATATATTACATTTACAAACTAAGTACGTTTTCCCTTTTATTTTTTCAAATTATACCACAGACAGGCACTTCTCTGAAATGGCATCCCTGTAGAATCATTTTAGCATACAATCCTCTATAAACAGAATCAAGCAGTAAACACCAGCCCATGTCTGCCAACACAGGGAACCACAGGCTACTTCCCACCAGAGGACCCAATGCTCCAGAGCTCAGGCTGGTAATGCATGAAGTGCCAATGCCAGCAAACTTCCTTTCTTGATGTCATTTGTTAAAAGACCTTTTGGTTTTTTTCATCTAGTACTGAGTCTTTTAGGTTAATTCTGAAGATTTTCAGAAAATTAGAGGAACACGAAGTCAAAACCGATTGGCCTCTACAAAGGATTATTTCCTCTGAGGATTCATGATCACAAGTCTCAGGGAACTCTGAATACAGTTTAAGTACATTCAATGTTTCAATGATTCTAGGGAAAAAACACAACTTATTTCATAAGATTCAGGGTTTGTGGCATAAATGCTATATTACTTAAAGGTATTTCATTACTGTCTGTATTGGCTGACATTGGTTTCCAATTGTCTTGTTTACTCTGTGCAGAAAGTAACAAGACTGTAATACAGATAAATTAGTGTCTTCTGTAATGATACATGATTATTACAATACAATCATATAATACTTATTGATGTCATGACACTAATAAACTTTTTTATTTTCCTGCATTTGACATTTCCAATTTAGAGCCCAAGCTCTAAACACAGATATAGTTACCATTCTGTATGTGCACAAGTAGTTACTTACAGATATCTCTGTTACCTGTTTCACCAATGGCATTCAGAGATTGCTGCAATGACAACTTAAGCTGATGTTCCACATTGTCATATTTCTTTGTTTTTTTACTTTTAGTGGAGGAAAAATAATATAAAGTAGGATTTTTTACAATGAGCCTTACCTATACTAAGTTATGTATTGAGACTAGCAGCCATTTTAAATTTCTGCTTCCTTTGTGTCAAGGTCTAATTACTGCTCAGTAATTAAATACTTTTTAAGAAATATAGCATTTATGCCACAAACCCTAAATCCTATATTATTGAGCAGCCAACATGAGGTGTCAGAGGAAAAGTATATGAGTAGTTTCCTGATTTTCTGGTCTTGTATACAGATTCTTCAGGAGACTGACCACAGCCCATGCTTCTGCTGCCATTTGCACAGGTGTCACTTGGTGCTGACTTCTTCTCAGGAGAGAAAGATGCCATTTTCTAATTTTCAAATTTTTCTAATTTTCAAAACTTTTGCTCTGTTCTTGTGACTAAGGCAGCATGGCTCCCACCACAGGTGTGATTTGAATTATGTGTGTTATTCTGTATTATATGGTATTATTAGGTATTCTTATTATTAGGTATATGGTATTATATTTACCCCTTTGCCATTCAACAACCAGTTCCATCCAGTCAGTCCAAGTAGGTGGCATTGCCTGTACTCTGGATACTTTCCTGTGATCCTGACCTACTTTCAAAAGAAAATTCTGAGGTAAAAAAAAAGCTTAACTGAAACAGGCTTCCTGCTAGTAGTAAGAGGACAAAATTGGTCCACTCACATCTATAAATTCAGACTTCAAATACAGCAATGAATGCTTTATCATCTGGTTTCCAATTAAATGTTATAACAAACTTCTGCAGTGGCAGAGATCAATACAAGGGGTGGCTCTGAGGTTAGGAATGGGACTCTAGGGAAAATCGATGCATCCCAGACCTTCTCCTGAAGTTGTCCTCTCATTTTCCACAATATTCTTCTATCTTCAGCAGGAAATGGTAATTCCTACCACCCCTAATCAGTGGTCCTTTGAAGCTCACCACTGGGTTCCTAGCCCACAGGTCTCCTGAGTCTTTTGAGCTTTCTGCATGAGCAGTCTAAATGACATCTGGTAAGTATAATACTCTGCATTAATCAGATACAGGAGAAATTTCCTGCATGCTAATCGCCCATGTTTAGAATTGTGATCGAGTGCTGAAGAGGAGAGATTTTAACCCATACTAACCTGCTAGTTTTTTATACCTGTTGTTTATTTTAATTTGTCAGATTTTCAGGCTCGGTATTTCTTGGCCTTGGTGATATCTTGAGCAGTGAGTTCTGAAATTTAATTATGTGTTAAAGGAAAAAGGCATTTTGGAGCAACAGTGTTTCAACTGCTTCTTCCCACTTATGAAAGATGTTGCTTTCCTTTATCATGAAACAGAGACCCTCAATCTATCTTCTCTGTTAAGATCTTTGTTAAGATCCATGGCTTGATTATATCATTTTTTTTCTTTTAAAAATAAAGATCACAAATCTTTCTATTCTCTTCCTACAAGTTTTTCCATTTTGAAATTCAATTCTTGTCTAAATTGTCTTTAAATTCTCTGTTCACAGAAATCATTTGGCCTATATACATACATTTTAGACATAAGAAACAAACATAATGTATATAAAGGTGTTACACAGTTTCACATTATTTTCCACCATTTTTTTAATGCATAAAATACTTTCTTTGCTCTTTGAATGCAAATTCACATTGAACTGAAGTCTTCATTGAGCTGTTTTCAGTGGCACTGAAGTTCATTTCCTGAGCTGATATGATTAATTTAGAAGCATTTAAGGTGCCTCCCTTCTGTGCTCTTCTGTTATCTTTGCTGATTTTCATCTATCACTGAGTTCTTTGTTCATTAATATACATATATTCAACAAATCATTTTTCCTGATTAAAACTGTAATTTACTTCTCTTTTTCTGCTCTTTTAGATAGTTTAACATAACATTTGCATCTCTTCCCATGACTATTTTTTTTAGCAGCTTGTAGTAACACACCTTGTCAGATGTCTTTTAAAACACTAAATGTATTATAACAACTGATTTTCTCTTTTCCTCTCCATTGTTAGTATGTCCAAATAAACTGAACAGACTGATTCTCTATTGTGAGAAATCATACTGGTTTAACCATTCCTATTAGATATTTCTCAGGGGTTTTATAATTCTGTTCTGAAGTTTCATTTCAGCATTTTTAACAGATACAGTTTCAAGGTTTACTACCCTGCAATTCCTTGGTTTACCCATAGAGTAAAAAACCATGTGAGTATGGTATATGCTGCCTTCTAACCTTTCATTATAAAAGCTAATTTCTTGGTTAGAATAAATTTGCAATTACCTGAGTAACCCTAAGAAGGAGTTTAAGAAGAGGGATAGAAGCTTTTAAAATCCATTTGAAAACTATAAAATACACAACCAGTGTGCCAAGTAGGTCTGTAGTTAGAGAAGAATTATAATTGTGAAGAGGAATGAAAAGCCTCTGATTTCTGTGGAAACCTGATGTGAGTACCTGACCCCCAGTGTAACTGAGACCCTTTCAGCTCCTGTGACTGAACTACACTGAGTCATATTTTGCCCTACATACCCACTCATCATTCTGTACCACATCCATTGGTAGCAAAGCATTACTTGTAAAAAAGAAAGTCAAAAGATACTTAAAAAGATCACTCAGAGAGTAAGGTGCTAGTCAAGCTGTGTAAGGGGCAAATTTTTGCCATTAGGTAGCATCTGGTTTTTAATCTCATGCAGTGAGTATTGTAAAATTTAAATGAAGAAATAGAAGACAGTGTTCAAAGCTGAACAGCAATAGATGAAGGAGAAGTCTCTTCACTGACACCAGTCTCTGATGTGTGCTCATCTGAGAGAAAACTTGGTCCAAAACTGTATTTACATTTGTTATGCAAGTATTACTGCAAGAGGCCTTCTGAGTGTAGGGAACATATGGAGAGGCTGGCAGGCATGGATTCCCTGGTGTGGTGGTTAGATTCTTTGCTCAGAAAAGGCAAGCTTTTAAAATTCATTTGAAAACTATAAAATACACAGCCAGTGTGCCAAGTAGGTCTGTATTTAGAGAAGAATTATAATTGTGAAAAGGAATGAAATATTTTAGCATCTAATGCAACTGTAGACTTTCTACAGTTATTTTTTAATTCTATATAATAGTCAAACATTACCAGCTGAATTAATTTTCAGCCCTGCCACACAATGAATGACACACAATGAACCTAACAAGTTTCTTTGAATTTTTAAAAATTTTTTAGATTTTTTTTTTTTTTTGCACCTGAGATCCCCCCCTTTTACTCATTTATCATTTATTGCAGTGGCTGCTCTTTAAAATCCTAAAATATTTTCCAGTTCCATAGCAAAAGCAATTCACTTCCTCAAGAAGTCTTTCCATTGCAAGATGTCCTTCAATGAAAATAAGCTTTCTCCACAATTCATCAAAGTCACCAGGAGTCTTTTTATCAAATTTTCTGATCATGTGCTGGAAACATGTGACTAACTTCTATCTCCTTCATCCTGATCATATTTAAATCATCAGTGTAATTTAAAACACTTCAATACTTAATAAATCACAGATCGTATTTGTCTAGATTTCTTTATCAATGCAACATATGCAGTGACAACTATTTTTATAATATTGCAACTATTTCAACTATTTGACACAGAAGCTAAGAATATGTCCTCTATTAAGCCTAGATTTATTTGTATTTAAAATGTATTTGTCAAGTGGATATTTAGGTGCAGGTATGAAATTTTTTAGACGGAAGTAAAATTTAAAAAATAAACCAAATGTAAATTAAAATATTTTTTAAATCTTGACCTTTAGTATACTCACTTTGTATTCCAAGACTAAGAATGAGCATATTTATGAATATTAGGCTTCTAGAAGAAAACTGAAGCAAATTGAGTCATTAGTTTTCTGAATATATATTTCTGCATGAAAGACTTAATTCAGTCTTCATGAAAGCATGGGGAAGATGTGCAGTACCTAATGCTAGAGGACTCTGAAGAAACTGCTTTATTTCACTGCAGCCACAACTCACAATGGAAGTAATGGACTGCACAGACAGGTGTCCTGCAAATTACTATTACATATTATCAGAATTGTACTATCCATAGTATTTTGCTTTTTGTAGGTGTTATATTTTTTCTTTAACTCTCTAGAAAACCAACACCATCTATCATCCCCTTGTAATCAGAAAGTTACTGTTGGTTTTATTTTAGAATACGTGTTTAAAATGTTCGAAATGTGTTTTGGTCACTTGACCACTTTCCTGTCCTGTTCTGTTCTGTTCCATTCCATTCCATTCCAATCCTAATTTGCACAGCATTCTTTAACTAACTTTAGTATCTGACTGCCTTCCAAAAATGCATTAACTGATGTTCCCAACATCTGTCATGTGTAGTTCATTTTCCTGCTCATCTTCTCTGCAGGGACAGGATGAGAAAGAAAATGAACCACACATTGTGTGTGCAATGTAGTGTTATATGCATATGCATTATGATAGAGTCTTTAATTACACACTCTCATCTTGTTTTCCCACAGGACCCCTGCCTCATTCAGTACACAGGACAGACACATGGGAGAGATTTAAGAGTACATAGGCAACCACTAATTTAGCAGTTCCTGACTTGGCTTTTTAATCCAATGTAGTGTTTTTAACCGCATGTTTCTTCCTTTCTTTCTTTCTATTTTTTTTTCTTCTTCTTCACATATTATTATTTTCTCTAGAAAGAATAGCAAGCTAAGATGATAAGATTCATAGGACAATGAGATACAGATAGGCTATTAATTAGATCTCAAAACAATGCAGTTAATTCTCCAAGCCTCAGTGCACCTTTGCATATAATCCCAAAGTCTATCTCAGGTTTCAGAAAAAAAATCAAGGGATATTTTTCCCACCTGCTCCACTCTGACTCAAAACTGAAAGATGTAACTATGGCTCTGTGAAGCTGGAGGAGGCAGGAACACTGCTAGTAGCAAGAGTCTGGAAGAGATATTCCTCTGTTTTCACATGGCTAAAACACTGAGTGCATCTGTGTCATCCCGGCAATGACTTTCTTTTACAAATTACCAGTTAGAGAAATTTGGAGTTTTCCCTGTTATTATCTGGTACATATGTACCATTCTTTGCCTGACATTATATAAAAAGAAAGAAAGAAAATGAGTCGAACACAATTAATGTCTCATAATGCCTATTAGTTTAGTACCGAGTTGCCAAAGTAAATTAAATGGTAGGTTGTTTGTGTTTTTTCCACAAAGAAAAGCTGACTGGTCTTTTTCAGTCGTTTATGTAAAGTGACTATGGATTTTTTTTCTTTTTTTTTTTCCTTTTTTTCCTTTTTTTTTCTTAAAATGTAAGGAAGTGCAAGTTAATCAGTATTGCAGATCAAATGTGTACATC
Organism: Calypte anna; assembly: GCF_003957555.1. NCBI lineage: Eukaryota > Metazoa > Chordata > Aves > Apodiformes > Trochilidae > Calypte > Calypte anna. The sequence goes on along the minus strand of NC_044251.1, from coordinate 13,358,108 downwards.
ACGCATTATTTTCCTTATTCTGCATACCAGCTTGGTTTCAGTTCTTCTTGAACGCTTCCATTATTTGCAGCAGGTAACTATTTTGTCTTCTTGGAATACCTTCAAAAGCAGCTTAGACTGACTGCTATAAACATTTATGTAAAAAAAAGCCAACAGAGCTTTCATTTAATGAACTAGTATCACAGCTTCTTCCTATCTTTTGATAGACACCCTTTTAGTTTCATAGATACTACTGCTCATTTTTGTAGGTAAAAGTTTCCCTTCTGCTTCTCTGTGCAGCTTCAGACAGAAATGGGCATGGATGCTGCTTGCATGTGTGTTTTGTGAGTAGTTGCCTACGGTAGAAGATTAACTCCATCTGCTATTCCACAGGCAGGACAATTTGAATTTGCCTGTGGAATCTGAAACCATGCTGAAGAGGGAGTCTGAACCCAAATCTTTTTTTATCTTTAGATCATCTGAGCCTATATAAATGTATTGTAGTATGGAAAACAGCCCTGTTAAATTAATTTCAGACCAAACTTGGAAATATTTGACCAGTTTTAAAGCTTATAACCTTGAATCTTATTGTAGTTTTAGGAGTTTCTTGTTTGTTTGGAGATACTTTTTATTGTGGGTGAGGAAGGTATCCAGATTTTTCTCTTCAGCTATGGATCTTTGATCTCTGCTTCTTTGCAGAGTGACTCTTCTGCCTGTTGCAGCTACAGTACCCCTATCATATGAAGAAAAGTGCAATTTTGTATTGTTTGTACATGTAACTCTGTAGACTAATGTAGTTTTAAAACTAAAACTATCATTCACATTTGCACTGGAAGATTGTGTCTCCAAAAAAGGTCAAGTGCAAATTTATCAAGCCCTGATATATCTAAATCCAGGCCTTTGGGAGAAATCTGTTTACTACCTGGATTGCAAGTCCATCTGTCTTGATGCCAAGAAGCTGAGTGTCTGTTCCAGCATTTTTGGATGCACTGCAAACCAGTGTCAAAGCAAGCATTACATGTCTGCTAATGAACATTTTCAGATCACTTACATGATGTTTGACAGGATTTATCTCTTGCTGTGTAACTCTCCTCTGAACGTTATAAGCAGACAGGGAGATACATGCCATAAAAATTACAGGGAAAATTAATTTCACAGGTCCCACACTGAGGATTTCCAATCGATACCCAAAAAAGTTCTAAAGAATGTTGATGGTGCTATGAAGACCTCATTCCTGTTTTATAGACAGTGAATCTGCATGCCTGTTTGGTCATTTGTCTGAGATGAGTGAAGAGGAATTTTGGCTAGCTGTGAGGAGAACAGAGAAGTTCTTTCTGCCTTTTGATGTGGTGTATATTGTGTGGAGAAAGGCAGGGGGAGGAAGCTTTGCTATCTAGCCCTCTCTTTCATTGCCTGAAGCAGCTGGGGATTTTCTATTTCTGTCACCACTCTTATCAGCATGAATGTACACATATCAGCACGCTGACAAAAACTACAGAGACATGCATACCTACCTGCCAATCCTACAGTCTTCCTGTCCAGTCCAATAATTACAAGGTATTCCACAGAAATACCTGGATTATAAAGCTGGTATGTCATCCTATCTCTTGCTGCAGGGTGCAAGTTTATGATACAGCATTACCATAGTTTTTGATGCTTTATTACTTGCATTCATTTTAGCCCATTTCAAATGTGATATGTGTCAGTGGTATGCTTACATTGCAGTTTTTATTGAAAGAGTAATACACTGCAATTGACAGGCATATCTGGTACTGCAGTAGCTTTCATGCTGAGTTTCTGTGCTTCCCTGTAGCCTTTAAAAGATTCTTCTCTTGCATTTTTGGTGAGTCACATTGCATCTCCATATACAATTAGAAACAATTTTACAAAACAAATATCTCTTCTACATATATCCCATAGATGGAAAAAAACCATACTGCATCATCAAGCATAATACTCTTGCTAAATTCAGCAAATTTATCCATTTCTACTGTTCTAGAAGTCTGGGGATCTCCTTTATTTTAAGAGAGTGAAGATTTTTAAGTAACAATTTAGTAACACTGTAAAATTACTTGCCTTCTTGATAATTCCATAGATTAGCAATGTTTATAAATATAATTAGTTGCTAACCAGCAGCCTTTTTTTTTTTTTTTTACCCCCTTTGAATAACTTATAAAATGTCTCTCTGCTGGCTCTCAGTCTCCTCATTCTATAACTTTATAACTACGTTAGCATTAGGAAAGGATACAAAAGCAGAAGCTAAATTAAACAGCATAGAACAGCTTAGCCAAGATCACTGAGGTCACTAGGATTGCTGACACTTTTTCCATGCTGCAGCTGATGCTGTTTCATACCCACAGTCCAGGTAAATTTCCAGGTACCACTGAATGAATTGTAAATGCAGGTTTTTTGTAGCACTTTTCATCCACAGAGCTCAAAGCGATTGGTCGGGGGGCTTTGTGTTGGCTTTTTCTTTTTTTTTTTTTTTTTCTTTTTATAATTTTACAGATGAGGAAAGGCTGGAACAAGAAGAGATTTTTTTCTAGCAACCCAGTAAATCAGTGACACAAGGTAGAAACACATTTCAATTCTGACCCATACAGATCACATCAACTTCTAATCTCACTGATTTGGTGGGAATGCTTTTATGAGAGGTCAGTAATATTTATATGCATTTTATGCATTTTACTTGGCTGGTTTTAATACTTTTCTGAAGACTTATGTGATTGCATGAGATCACCACAGCAGTTGCTTTTTTTTTTCTTTTTTTTTTTTTTTGAGATAGAGGTTGTGACCATTTAGCCAAAGGAACTTTCTAGTTTGGCAACATTTTTTTTAAATTTTTTTTTAATATTATGTATGCTATGCATTATATATATATAAATAGAAAAATTTTCTCTCTGGAGATGTGTTTAATTATTGGCTTACACATACTTTTTTTATACTGTATTTTATGCAGACATTTAAAGAATTAACATTGTGTATTTCCTAGATTTACTCACTGTGATGCTGCCTTGATGATAAAACAGGAATTTCAATATTCTTAGATTAATCTATTTTCAGTAAGTATAGCGCATATAAAGAAAAATTATTGGGGTGTTTTTCTGAATTAGCACAATTAATATCAGCTTGTGACAATTGAAATAATGAGCAAAGTTACAGCTACAGATCTGGGCTCTGTTGTGATCTTCATGTAGGGTGTTATAGATTCAGTTAAACTTGTAAATCCCAGAAGTTATTTCTACGTTTGCTCTAGAATAGCTGAAAGCAGAACAAGCCTCCTTATTAGTCTCAGATACATACTGTTAATATACTCACTATGTCATAGGTTATAAACAGTTTTATCTTACTGGTTTGTTACCAAGAATATTTGGCAACAAAAACACACTTTTTTTTTTGCAGATCAGCAAATATTCTCTTCAGTTAAATTCTATTGCTTCATCAACAAAAAATGCAGTATGATAAAAGGATAAGAAATTTCAGACTCCAAAGTTCACAGCTTGACTGGCATTCAACTCACTCAGCAAAGTATGCAGCTGTACTGCTAATCAAACTGCTGTATTTTTAATTTACATCATCACAGTATCAGTCTAAACTATTAAACATGGAACTGGAGCAGTCCTTGTCCTGGGCTTCAGGATAAGGAATAACCTCAGTTTGGTGAGCAGCAAACACCATATGAACTTGTATTTTACTCAAGAGCCTGATGTGCAGTAGCATTTTAAACAGTCTAAAAAAATGGTAAACTAGGTTAAACTACTCAGCTATAATGGGCAAAAAGGCTGAGACACCTGTGTTTATTCAGTTTTAAGAAAAGGTGGTTGAGAGGGAATGTTACTACTGCCTTCAGATGCCAAGTGGAAGGTTATAGAGAAGACAGACTGAGCTCTTCTTCAAAGTACGAAGGAAAATAGAAGATAGACACAAGCTGTAAGAGAGAAAGTTCTGATAGAATATTAGGAGAAAAATAATCACATATATAGTGGTGAAAGAATAGAAAAGGTAGCTCAAATTGGTCTCTTTGGGTATTTTTGTTGGTTTAGGTTTTTTTTCTCCGTATAATTGGCTTGTGGTTTAATGGCATTGATTGTCATGGTTGCATCATTAAGCGTTTATTGACAGGAGTCAACCAGTTTCAGTGGGTGATTTAGCCTGAACTTGAACATTCTCCCCACACATATTCTGCTTTTGCAAATTTGTGAATGCCTGTGAAGGAAGACTGTCCTCAGCTTTTATTTCATCCTGGTATGGTTTATCTAGACATAATAAAGTTCACTTTCTGTTATTTTTAACATAATAATTATCTAAAGCAGCAGTTCTTTAAGATGTGCCAATTTCCATTCAGAATGGATAATGTCTCTCTTTTTGAAGTATTGTCCTGGTTTGGGCAAACTGTGACAAGTATTTGCTAATACCTCCCCATAATTTATGCAGAAATTTATCTCTGAATTGCTGGTTGTCAAAACATATATAAGTAAAAAGGTGTCTAATATGAGTGGCCAAGTTTGAAAGATGTTAATCAGCTCTACAAGTAACTACTGGACTCAATTATGTACTTAACCTATGTTTCAAAGTCCAGAATAGTAAAGAGAAGTTTTATTATTGATTTTATTGGAAGAAGAATCAGACATCTAAGATATGAGTTTGAACTAGCTAAGTGATGAAAGGGAAGCTTCTCTTTGCTCCCTCAAACTTTACTCTAATAAACCATTAAGTATTTCCAGATCAGTTGGTACACTAAGAGAGCAGATGAGTGAGAAAATGCTTGAGATTTTAGAGTAGTTTGAAGGTATACTTCTCCTTTGATATTATTTTACTTCATCATTATTTTACTTCAACCCTATTTCTGTGGAATACTGCAAGAATTTTCATTTCCCTCATTTCCCACCTCAGTGACTTGTAGCACTCCATGCTTATTGATGCAGAGGGGATGGAATGTTTTGGAAATCTCTAGTTTTCCATTTTCCAATGTTTTCTCTCACATATTAAATGATTTATTGAACTACATTAACTGCACTAACATTTGATAGTTGAAAATGTACCAACAGCAACACTGAATCTAAAAAGACATTTTAAAAATAAGTTAAGAGTGCAAAATCACAGCTATGGGTGCCATTAGCACATACAATTGTTAAGTCTGTTTCTCCCCCCAGCAGATCCCTTGTGACTCACAGCTTCCTAAAAGGTACATTTTTATTGTTCATTTGTCTGCACTATACAGCAAGTTGGTTTGCTTGGGGGTTGTTTTGGAGGTTGTTTTTTGGTTTTGATTTTTGTTTTGTGTTTTGTATTGGTTTTTTTTTGTTTTGGTTGGGTTTTTTTTTCACAGCAGCTTTCTTATATTGATGAAGAAATGTACGAGACAACTCCAGGATTAAGATTAGTGATCAAATATTCCCTTCTCTTACAGCTCAGACACAATGACATTTAGGCTCAGGTTGCAAATATTTTAACAAACCTCTAGCCTGTACATTGCACATCCATAGCATTAAAATAGTCTCAGCTCACAGCCAATACAATGAGGTGAGTAATCCTGTTTGGTGCAGAAAAAAAGTTTTCCACATATGTGTTTGCAGAGCAAGGGTTTCTAGAAAGGTAGAAGGAACAGAGTACATTTTGTGCATTGAAAATGAAGAAAGGGCAAACATTTCTTTCCTTAATCATCTCTCTTATGGCTGCATCTTATCTAACATATTTTCACTGCATTATGATGAAAAGATGTGTGCAGTGTGCAGGAGTTTACTTCCTTATCTCAGAGTCTTCTGTCATCAAAGGCTACTCTGTACCAGGAATATTGCAATCCGTGGCATGGCATGCATCGTAACATGAGGTCGTCAGTAATATCACTAGTGAGCAAATCATAAACACTATTTTTACAGACATAAATTTTAATCAGTTTCCAACACGATCTATCTCCTCTGTATTTCAAGATTTTCCATGAGGAGGCAAGCAGCAGGGCCCCGATTCCTAAGAGTCTCTGTGAAGGAAAAACTCTGTATATACTTAAATTACTACATTTTTTTAAATAAGTGGTTTGTTAAGTGTGAATGTGTTAAAGTGTCTTCGTAAATAGAGGCCACATAAGTGATGAAACTTAACATTGTAATAAGAGACTAAGGAAAATTTCAGCATCATAATAGAGCAAGGCCTTAAAGCTCTTGATTTAACAAATCACAGAGGTGACAACCTGGTAACCTGGCAGCTGAAACGAAACATGTCAGACCGGGGTCTGACAGATGGCAAAAAATTAAGCAGATAAGAATGCACAATTACCTTGAATTTTATATTCTTAAAACTGAGCTAAATTCTAAATTATACAAGGAAACGTTCTCAGCTTTCTGACTACATAAGAAACTGAGGCATTGTGTGTTACTCCATGAACAACCCATCTGTAAGCAGTGCAAAACCAGGATGCAAGCTTAAATGTGACATCTCTCTGTTCCTAGGGTATGCTTATAATTAATTTTAATGGGAGTTGCACTTCCACATTAAGGGACATACAGGCCCCCACCCTTTCAGTTCCTCATTTTGTAACACAGTAAATGCCTAGCCAAATAGTATTTTTTTAAAGGGAATACGCATTTGATCATGTCTGTTAATTTGTATAGATTTCATAAGATGTATTTTAAAAGCAAACACAAAGACATTTTTTAAAGTGAAAATTCACTTCTAATTTTATTCTAGGAATACACTTAGGGAGTGTTTTTTAATGACTAAAATATTTATAAGTTGTGCTACAATAATTTTATATAGTGAACCTGTGCTTTCTAATAAATTGTTAATTGCATTTTATAAATTCCTATACTAGAAATACTTTTTACCTTTCCAGTTTACCCTAAATTTTGTGCTTCTATCCTTCATAAAAGCCAGAGGGTAAAAACACTTTAGAAATACACGTATCATCTTTGACAAATTGCTTTTGAAAAGATAGGATGTGTTATCAGGATGAAGTACCACATGCTGTTAATTATACACGATTCAAGTTCTAAAACTTAATTGAATACTGATTCAAACTCATGCCTTAGTCTGTTATCACAGGAGAAAGAGAAAGAGAAAGAAAGAGGAAGAGGAAGAGGAAGAGAAAAAAGGAATGTTGGAATGTTTACGGGCAAACTACTGAACTGAAATCATCATCAAAACGTAATTCATGAAACAAAATCTTCTGTGAAACAGACAAAGCCACTTGGGAAATAACCAGCTAGAGAACCATGATACCATCACCAAAACATGCAAAGAGGTCTCAGGTTACAATCTACAGGAATCCTATTTAATGCCTTGTGTGAATAAAAAGGAATTTGTGAATGTATGTGTGTGCATATATATGTATGTAATCATGCATTTTACAAAGGCACTGTTATTTTTTTCCAGTATTGATTCAATCCAAGATTTTAAGAATACCAGTACAGTGGGGTTTATGTGATTAAAAAAACCTCCCAGAATTAAGACTTTATAGATGCCCGGTTTCCTAATCTAAAAATTTCTCCTCCTCATTTAATTGCAACATTAGTAGAATCATTGAAGCATTCAGGTTTTCAAAAGACCCTTAATATCTTCAAGTTCAACTGTTAACCCAGCACACAACCATGTCCCTAAGCATCATGTCTATGTATCTTTTAATTACCTGTAGGGATGGTGACTCAAGCACTTCCCCAGGCAACCTCTTCCACTGCTTGATAACCCTTCTGGTGAAGCTAATTGATTGGCCAATATAAACCTCCCCCTGTATGAGTTAAGGCCATTTCCTTTTAGCTTGTCATTTATGACTTAGAAGAGACCACCACCCACCTCACTACAACCTCCTTTAAAATATTAGTGAAAAGCAACACCCACAGTTGGGCTATGAATCTATGCCTCAGTTTTCCATTTATGTGGCTGAGATTGAAACAAATTATCAGTTAAAACAAATACTTCCAAGTTACATACATATTGAAATTTTCAGTCAAAATACATGGAAAAACTCAGATGAAGTCAAAGGCTGATCCAAGCCTTTCCTGGATAACAAGAAGAGTTCAGAAGGGCCCAGAAGGTATTTCCTTCACAGCAAAAAATTTGCTATGAACTTGATAAGCAAGTGGGAAAAAATCTCACAGAGAAAGTCATATGAGGTAGAGAAAGCTCAAAAGGAATTTTCTTAGTGAAGATAAAATCTGATCAAACTCCAAGTAATAGTTTCAGCTGTGGAGAAATAAAAAATGGACCTACAGCCATAAGGTACAGAAAAAACACATACTGAGTAATCTGTGGTTAGGAAAGAAATTAAAAAACTTGAGGTCCAGAACAAGTACAAGGAGCGTGAGAGAGGAGAGATGTTCAGATAAAAGTAGTTAATATATAAGACCAACTCATTCATTTAGGTTGGCAGTGACAGGCCGTGCTTACTGCTAAGTATTTTTTTTTCGCTTTAATAGGTAATTTAATAGTTTAATCGGTGATTTTTCTGATTAACAGATGTTTGGTGTAGTGAATTTCTATAGTATGATGTTTTCAGTAAGAACAACAGCTTTCTATTGTAAAATCTGGTATTCAAAGTAAGCTATAATTTATGAAGTTGATAAATTTTATTATGTGAGGGTGTTTTATTACTTCACGTATAGTAGCATATTGTCTTGATAAGTGTTTAATTTAAAAAATAATAAACAAAACCTCAATGCAAATCCACTTCTTTTTTTGACATAACATTTGAATTGCCAATCTAACAATTTCACATGTGTTTTGGAACACCACTGTAATCAATGTGATGAATGAATATACACTATTTAGCATTATATAAACTGTTCCTACGATCTCTATTTTTAGGAGGAAAATGAAGGGATCCAGAAATAGGCTACAATGAAACCAAATACACAGTGAAAACTAGCAGTGCTTTGCTTCTTGATTTACAAGTTTTGGTACAGGCCTGTAAATGCTAGACATCTGTACTATTTCCATCTCCCAAGCAGCAACTAAAATTGTTGATGAGGTTGAACTTCACATTCATTTTAAATTTCCCAAAGCAATGAAACTCTGCCAATTTCTGAATTTCAGCCAGATGTGATATGTGGCTTGCCCCCAGAATCTGTTGGGTTTCCCACTGACTGATTTAATACAGCCAAGAACCTATTTCTTTTACATGTTTGGAGAATCCGACTTGTTCCAATCCAGAACTGAGTCTGCAATCAGTTTACTGCTTGCATTTATCTTTATTTTGCTCCTTATGCAAACAGAGGGTTGAGAGGGACAAGAAAAATGCAAGGTTTCCTTATTTAAGGTACAAAAGAAAGGGGGGGAAAGTGTGAGTAACTCTTAAACTTGTAAGCCAAATGAAGGCTAGATCAGAGCACACTTGCTACACTACCTCTTTCACAGCTAAAATATTCTCACTGACAGGTCACTATTCTGCCACATTTCAACAGCAGAAGTTCTCATTCTTTCAGCTTATAAGTACCTTGTAGTGCTGAAAGACAGACCAAAGCACTCAGTACTTCCTGAGGGCTTAAGGATATGTGAAGGACAGAGTATGTCACAGCTTAAAATAAAATAAAATAAAATAAAATGTATTGTCTTCTCTTTAAGTGTTGCAAGTGGTAAGGCTACTGGCTAGATACTGAATAAGTTCAAAACTTTTCCTGACAGCATTCTAAATCATAGTAAGAACTGGCCTGAAACTATTTTTATATATTCTGTGTGTCTAAGAGCAGTAACCACGGGACTTTTTTTGGGCTAGATGTTGTTGCACCACAGAACAAATGTATGTAAAGTTCTTTTCCCATCTATGATTCCTCTTGTCTCAAATGAAGTCCTTCTACACTGGTCAGGGATATCAAATCAACAAAATCATACCTCATTAGCATACAAGGTTTGATTTTTAGGTTGATTCAGAACCCTAAATGAGTAAATCGAAATTAAGAACATGGGGCAAATGAAGCCTCTTTATCCACTGAGACCTAGATGCATTTAAAAATGCAGGCCCAAACCATACATACCAGTTCAAATGCATGTAACTATCAGCATTCTCTCTAGGGTCAGATCTATTGCAGCCCATCTAAAAGTTTTCATGATTGTCAGGAAGTTACAGCCCAAAGATGATATTAAGCTAGGAGGCAGAAAGTGGTCACTCTTTACCTAAGTGCTGTCCTTCTGAGGCCTTTTGACAGGCAGCAGAAATTGTTTAGACTGATCCTATGACAGACACAGTCATTCAAAACCAGGAAACTGCTTCAATCTTGGGAAATCAGGCAGTTTTTGTAAGTGCTGCCAGAGGGGTGCAAAGAGGCTGAAAAGAGAAACTAAGTTCACATCTACTCAATAAAGAGAGGCTTAGTCAACCATTGTCGTGCCTGTGGAAGGTGAACTTCATGGTACTTCCCTGCAGCATCCTTCATCACCAGCTAACAAAATCTTTTTCCAGAAAAGAAAAGACTGAGAGAGTTCAGGCAATATGCCTGACAAAATACAATATGATGACAAAATACAACAGGTAGAGAGGTAGACATAGCTATAGTACATGAACAGAATTTTTTGTTTTTTCTTATTTTTCCCAACAGAATTCTGAAAGTAGACCATAAGAAAGACCATAAGCATTTTATCTTTTAAATTACATGGTTTAGTTCTGTATGAGACACTGTAGGTTCTTTGATTCTGTTAGATAAAACAAACCATGTGTTAGAGAAAGTAGTAAAAAAGAGAAGGAAGACACTGCAGGGGAACAGGCCAGACTTACCCTGCAATGTGCATTCCATGAAAGACTTGCATTGGAAGTGACAGAAAAGCACACATTAATCTGCAAACCTCTCTCATTATGTCTTAAAAAGCAACTTATTCTACCTCAAAATAACATTATACAAGGTCTAAAATAAATATATGTGGTAGCTTAGCAACCACAAATATTTATATATATATAAATCTGCTCCGTTAAAATATCACAGAAATTGTATACCATGAAAAACAACTTATAGAAAGACAAAATTAGTATTAATGTGCAGGGTTGCTATAATTACCATTCATGGCAGCATAGTAGTATTGTTTAAGTAAGTGGCAGTAACTGCCAAGGGTCAGATAATCTTAAACTAAAAATGAATTGTGCAACGTGTAGACATGCCTCCATTGAGACTGCCTATGCCAGTAACATTTGTTAAAATATGAAAGTAGTGTTCACCAGACAGACACTCCTGGATCATCTAACTGAGAGCCTGTTCTGACATGGTAGAAGAGCTGCAATACGTGCCTTCAATGAGCATCAAGTAGCCACAAACTTTGCTATTTCTAGTAGACAGTGGTTGGCCAACACTGAATCATAGTAAATGTTTCCAAAGTCAGTTGCCAGCTTGATTTTCATCAGAAATAAATTTGCATCCTGAAGCATTTTGCATACTAGGTTCCAGCTATCCAGCTAGCAAGCACTGAATGTTCTGTTCCTTGATATAAATAGTTCTGTATTAGTTAAGGATCTTTAGATAGGCCTTAATAATGAGTAACGTAAAAATTTTAGTTAAATTATTACAACTAAGAAAGGAAGAATTCCGTTTATGTTGTGATGGGTAAGAAGCAGGATACTGAAAGTAAAACCCATACTTGCCTTGGCAAGTGGGAGATACTTAGATCATAAAGTCATAGAAAAACCCAAGCTGGAAGGGATCTTGAAAGATCATCTGGTCTAATGTTTCATGGGAATAGGAGTCTAGATGAGATCAGCCAGCACGCTGTCCAATCTAATCTTGCAGATCTCCAGTGATGAGTCTCCTCTTTCCCTGGGTCATTGCAATGAATGATTGCTGTCACTGTTGAAATTTTATTTCTTATATGAAGACGAATCTTCTCCCAGTGCAACTTGTACCCACTGCCCCTTGTTTTCTCTATGTGAAGAGACAGACCCTTTCTTCTTTGAAGCTTACCTTTATGTTCTAACATACTGTCATGAGGTCTTCCCAACCTTCCACTTTTCCAGGGAGAAGCTGTCCAGCTTTTCCAGTCTTTCTTCACAGAGAAGGTTGTCCCTTCCTTCGATCACCTTCATGGCTCTCTTTGGACCCTCTCCAGTCTTTCTATGCCTTTCTTGAGCTGTGGGAAGCAGAACTGAACACAGTACTCCAGATGTGGCCTGACAAGTGCAGAGTAGGAAAGTGCTGAGCAGAGTGTAAAGATGAAGATGGGGATTTTATAAATTGGCACTATCATTCCAGAGGACAAAACTGAGACACAGATAGCATAGAGTTCAGTACAAAAGTGAAAATATCCTCATCTCCCAGCTTCAGTCCTCTCTTCTCAAAGGCAAAAGTCCCATGGGCAGATCTAGCTGAGTGGTAATTGTATCCTTCCCTGTCTATACAGGAGTGTTGGCACTATATCATCCTTAAGGTCATTTGAACCCAAACCATTCTCTGATTCCTGTAGTTTGAATTGACCAGTTCAGCAAGATCTACCTTTGCTGTGCATGGAAACAGACACATACTTTCATGGGCTACCTTTGTTGCCCAAAAAATTTATACTTGCTTTATTTATGTAAAAGTGTAAAAAAAAATTTAAAATCTTGTGTACTTTGACAATAACAGTAGAACTGTTTACCCATTGGGCAAATATTTTTCTGCAAGATATATTTCTAATTTGAAGTTTGGTATATTTGGGCTTTTCTTATTACTATTTCTTGCTTTTACTGGCTTTAGAATGCTGCTATTCACCAAACTTGGAAATTATCACAACAATCTAAGTTTTCACATGGTAAAAATATTTATTGCCCTCAGGCACAAAATATTTTGTCATTTGTTCAAAATCTCATTTAAATGAGAAATATGATCAACATTTAATCGTTTCTTTAGAAAATAACATTCAGACATGCCAAATTTTCAATGAACATATTCATACTGATTCTAATAAGCTGAACAACTTGTTTTGGCTGCAGCTATCTTTTTTCCATATGGAAGTGTTTCTAGTAGCTTTCTTCCAGATTATGTGGTTGAGAGGAGGATGTGGAGAAAAGTCCTGGCTTTTTTTTTGTGGCACAAACTCATTTTGGGGACTGAAACATGCCACATAAATTCCTCTCAGTAAGCCTGAATCCCAGAGGCATGTTTTGGCACTATGACAATTAAATCTATACCTTAACAATCTGTGTCCAAATTCACAAAGTATATAACAGAGTTAAGGATGCACCCACTTTGCAGTAAGCATACATCTGCAGATACAATATATATATATATATATGATGGATATAGTATATATACTTACATGTGTTGTGCTCCAGTCACCTCCAGTGCTATGCACAAAAACAATTTTAGCAAGGTTAGGAAGGGAGGCACTGGTGATATTACAGCAAAGAGACCACGCAGATAAGTGCCATGAGAAGGAAAATAGATGTTCTACAGAGTAGAATAAAATTACTACCACAGAAAAACTTTTTTACCAAATTAAGAGAAAAAAAACTTTTTTACCAAAAAAAAAATATTACTAAGAAAAATCCATAGTGAAGGAGCAATACCACAAGCAGAACTTGAGTCCTTCATAGTTCAGCTATGAACAAAAGGAATGCTCCTTACCTCCCCATAGCTTCAAATATTAATTTCTGCAACCCCTTTTGTGCCATATCAGTTATGTGATTAGCTGAAAATAGATCACTTATTTTATTAAATTAATTTTTAGTAGCTGAGTGTATGCCCATAGAAGCAGCACTAGCAAAAGGAGATGATGATGATGTTAACCTAGGACTGGGGAGATAGGACTCCACTGGACACCTAGAAGTGCTTGAGCCTGCTTAGAAAACTTCAGCCACAGAAAAGAATGGTCAAGGTTTGTGGGTGAATGTGATATGAGACATTAAAACCTGTGCTTCCCCAGGAAATTACACTTGGATAGCAGGGCAGAAATTTTTCCCTTCTCATAGACTCAGTGCATAATGGAGAAGTTAGGACAGAAAATCTTGTTGAACAAAGGCTTTCCTATGACAACATTTGCACAAACGTCAGAAGAAGGAGTTGAGACTGGAGTTGGTAAGGTAAAGGGTAAACAATTTGCTTCCATACCCACCCTGGAATAAGCGATTTCTGTGTCACTTCCTTGTTCTCTTCTTTAGATTTTGAATTATCAGCTGTCACACTGAGGGGAGCACCATATAAGTGAGTGAAGGCAATCATCTTGAAAAGGCCAATTCCAAATGTAATAAATCATGATGGAACAGAGACCTATAGAGAAAAGAACATCTGGGTGACCATATTATACATGGTATGCCAAAATTTCTGACCCATACATGAAAAAGTAGTTGTGAAACCAGATAAGAGAACAAAGTAATGAAGAAGTTCAAATAATTTCCTAAATGTCTCATGTTATCTCAATAGATTATTTTACAAAGGTATAGAATCATCCAGACTACACTATATAATAGTTTTAATACAATAAATACAAAAAAGAAACCATTCTCAAGAACTGGAACAGATTCCTTAAAAGTTTATGTGTACTGAGCCACAAAATGGAATATAAAAGAAATAGGGGAAATTAGTAACAGACACAAAAGGCAGTCTATTGAAGAAATAAACTTTTACAGGCAACAAGAAAATGGAAAGGCAAAAAAACCCCACCAAAACCACCCTTGCTAAAAAAAAAAATAATTCCTTGGAGTATTTTTCATGTGCATCAAATCAAATTATACTTAACAGAAGAGAATTCATATGTGTATATGGAATAGAAATAGCTCTGTAGCTAATGGTGATAGAAGTTCAAGAGCTTCAAAGACCATGAACAATTTCTAAAGCATTTGAATTCTAGTAAAAGCTTACCTAGGCTATTTTGAGTTACTTCTGGATATGTAATACTGAGCAGGAAACCTCTGAGGAACCACCTCTTGTGAGAATTTCAGACTCTTTTGGGTCAGCTGAAAATCAGGGGTGGTTTTTCAAACATCTTCACTGTTGGGCTGAACTCTGAACCTGGGAAGGTCAATGGAAAAAGCTCTCCTACAGATTTCAGTGGGAGGAGACCATGTAGAAAGTATTTTAGAAAAGTTCTATGCACTGTGAGAGTGTTTTTTTAAGGTATTTTGGCACTCCTCTTTAGAATCAGCCTGTTCCCTTCAATTTTGTGTAATCTTCCAAAAATACAAGGGGAACAGAATTTTTCAGTCAATCTAAAATTGTCTCTGGTCTCTATGTGCTTAAATTAATTTCAACAGGTCTATATAATGAAAGTTCTTCCAATTATATAACACTACCACATTCTAGAGTTCATTGTGTAAATCCTAATTTTATTAGCCTGAAAGGTAAAATCAAATTTAATTTTTAAACATTTACAGTGTTTCCCCCTTTATTTATCTTTGAGGTCAGAAAAATAGCTGGAGAGACATGTTTATTTATAGTATGCATGCAAGAAAGTACACCTACTCCATCCACAAGCAAATGGGCTACTTAAGAAAAAAAACAATTATCAAATATGATGAGGAAATATAAGTTCCTGAAGCCATTTCTCTGTGACAATAAATTGTTTCCTTTTATAACTTTTAATTCAATAAAATGTTAGGAATTCCATGTAAGGAACTTGGCAAATCCATGGGTATCACATGTCATTTTATGGCATAGTTCTTACTTTCTTCAAGTAGGAGGTCAGATGAAGCTCAGGCTGTGTGAGCTGAGCTGTCTGCAAGTAACCATCCTACAGAGGCAGATTCAGGCAGAGGATGCACAGCTGAGCCAGTACATATTTGCAATCAGAGCAGAGTTACAACTCCAGGCAGAGATGTGGCTCAGTGCCAAAGGGGCAAATAACATCAAAGCACTTCATAAGCAGAGCAAGGTGAACGATAATGATCTACAACAGTGTTTTCCAGATTCTAGTCCAGGAGACACCCCAGTCCCTACAAGCAGCTGGCATCAGCAAGGCCCAAGAAACACTTCAAGTTGTGGTGCTTCCTGATGGTTATTTTGGAATGGGTTCTACCAGGAACAGATGACAGCAGTGGTGTCCTGTTGTGGATTAACCCCAGGAGGCATCTTAGGCCCACAGGGCTGCTTGCTCACTCCCTCCGAGTGGGGTGAAGGGAGAGTTGGGAGGGCAAAAGTGACAAAACTCATGGTTTGAGATAAAGAGTAAATTAGGGAAAGCGAAGCTGTACACACAAGCAAAGCAAAATAAGAATTCATTCCCTGCTTCCTATCAGCAGGCAGGTGTACAGGAAAGCAGGACTCCATCACACATAACCACTATTTTGAAAGACAAATATTGTAACTCAAACCTTTCTCCCTTCCTCTTTGTATATACCCCTTGCATGGGGTATTTCTCTGATATATTGGGGCAATCTCTCCGAGTTCTGTCCCTTCCCAGATTCTTGTACAGCCCCAGCCTACTTGCTGGCAGAGCAGTGTGAGAAGCAGAAAAGGCCATGATCCTGTGCAACCACTGCTCAGCAATAGCTAAAACGAAAAGTGTTATCAGCACTGTTTTGGTAACAATTTCAAAACACAGTGCCATAGAAGTTATTAATAAAATTAACTCTATCCCAGTCAAAACCAGCACATTTTCCCAGTTCTCAAAAGTGACATACCCAAAGGATTTTTCAGAGTTCTCACTAGGAGAGCATCTACAGTCACAGCTGAGCCTCAGATTGCAGCCAAGCACCCAAATAACCTCTTGTTCGTTCCCTTGCCTCCAACAGTATGGAGCAAGAAAATAGGAAGAACAAAAGAGCAAGAAAACTTCTGCAGGGTTTTTGGCCTCCTTGACAAGGAAGTCTCTTACCAACTACAGTTGCAGGTAAAACAGGCTTTTGAGAATTAAATTTAGTGCAAATTACTATAAATATTTGAGGACCATATTTTGGTATTGGGAAAGAGAAACAACAGTAAAAAAGAAACAAACATTTACACGCTTAGGACAAACACTTTTCCTATTCCTTTCTCAGTCCTAATTTCATTCACATGCTCAGCTTATCTACAGGCACATCTCTTCTTCATTTAGAGTCTCAGCCTCATATTTTCACTGCAGACACCTCTCCTTCCCCCCTTGGTATCACCACAGGTTACACTCAGTCTCTTCAGGGAGACATAAGCAGTGTGTGCTGTCAGGACACAGGGGTTTCCTTCTGCTGCTCCTGCCTTCCCATGTTTTTTCCTATGTTTCCATGTGGGCACTCTGCATGCTGCACTCCCTTAGGGAATCACACACTGATGTGGCCTCATGCATGGTTCTCTATCCCCACACAGAGTGGTCCTTCCACAGAGGCTGTCTCTGAAGTCCCCCCTCACTCCCAAAACCTTTCAACCTACACCCACTACAGATATATATCTTTATGCTGTGCAGCTTTTCTATTCCCATTTGCTGCTTTTCCTTAGCCCAAATAGATATGGGGAAGGTAAATTCTCCTCAGCACTGCTGACCCCTAAGAGAAACTGACTAGTCCAAAATACTGAGTAATCAGTTTTATAATTTCCAAATGTAATACCAATGTACAAGGGGAAATTTCATCTACAAATCAGAGCGGTCCTGTAGAGAATGTTCCAACCCATCCAACATACATCACTGTATTTTCTCATATTTTTAACCTGTCATATCTACAATAAAAAACCATTTCCTCTGAAGGTTTTGAGGCTTCCCAGCACCATTGGTATAATTCTGTAAAATTCTGCCAGGTTTATCATAAACAATGCCTGCTCTCGGAGCACTCAACATTTGAATCAGGAACTTTTTTGGGATGAAAAGAATTTCCTTATAGCATGAAGCAAGTCAAAAGTCTTCCAAGCAATTCTGATTTTACTAAGTCTTCAATCATTCTTTTCTAAACCTCTGGACTTTTGAGACTGTGCTATCACTAAGAACCTATTTCAGTAACACCTCAGATACTGGGTCTCAGTTATTTAAATATAAGTCTAAATTGCTACTCAGTTGCTATGCATTTTTGTACAAATCTTATTTTTAAAAAGGAATATACATCTGTTGTAATATACATAAATGCCACTCAAAATCTTCAAGGACACAGACTACTAGTGCCATTTGAAGACAGAGCACCATTTCCTGATTTAAAGTAAGTATTAGAAACATCAGAATATGCATTTTCCTTCATTTCTGAATTCCCTGGGAAACGGAAATGTGTTTCACAATCTTTCACCTCAACACGATGATCCAGCTATTTGTGTGCTATTGCACATAACTTTTTTTTGTGTTATTGCACATAATTTTTGTAGTTTGCAGACAGTCCTGCCTGGTAAGGTCATAAATAGAAAAGTTGTAGTTTATACAAATAAGAGAGAACTCCCTTTCATTGTTGACTGTGATTATTATTCAAAAACCCTATTTCTATGCCGATCACATTCTCAAACACATGCAGTTTAAGCCACAATTACATTTAATATGCAGACATAGTCACAGTTTAATATAAGTGCACAGCTCAGCAAGGCAAAAGAGAATACACCATTTTTCAATAACTGGTGTTTAGCACTGAGAGTGTGATACAAATTATTGTTATTCGACATTACACAAGTACATAACTGTATTGACTTTCAAAGTAGGAAAAATGCAACTGATAAGATAGATAGAAAGCAATATTTATTTCTCATATAGACTTCCCACTTTCAGAGGGAAGACACAATACAGGAAAAGGTTTGTGGTCCTTTTAGGACTTGTGGGCACAGTTCTGCTCACAAAGCAGTTGCAAAAGGCAACATTTTCAAAACCAAGTAGTGAGTTTTAAGTGGTCAGCTCAAGATTCCCAGTATTATCAGGAGCTGTATTACAATGATGTCAGAAAACCAAGTCACTGAGAAAGTATCTCAGCTACTGAAATACTCCATGTCAATCCCTTGAGAATACATACTTCAGATCACTATCTTCTGAACAGTATTACTTCATTTTTTCCTGTTTGTCAGCATCATCTTTTTAATCTATAAACTCCTTGGAGAGGAGTTATTTCTTCCTGTATATTTTGCACAGTTCTTCACACTGTGAGGCCCTGAACTTGCTTAGGATTTCTGTTTTCTTCAGTATATTTAATTACAATTATCAGTTAGAACAACAGTAGAAACATTAGATGTTCCATTCAGGACTTTTGGATTTGTAGTACAGGGTTCAATCAGTTAAAAAGAAATCTACAAAAATCCAGCTGGAGGGTAATAAAAACAGGCTCCACATTTTCATTGTCACATAAAACTGCTATAGATATTGTTACATGCTGAAAAGTCCACTCTCATGTTAATTTGTGATTTGGCATAATTGCCACTATTGGTCAGTCTTAGTGAGAGCAGCTGAGAATTTTACACTAGAAGATCCCAAATTTAAGACATTTGTGAGTTCTGAATCACGCAGAGGTACTCAGAAATTAATGCTATTTTATTTAATTACAATTTTGGATTCCTTTAAAATAGCCTTTTAAAAAACTCCTTTTTAATTCAATAATAAATTAACTCATGGTACGATGTATTTTATGAATGTAAAAATGTCAGTAAAAATCTGCATTAGTCTGAAGAAATATGTGTGCTACTAAGAACTTCCCATGAATCACAGCATGAGCTTTGACTCCCTTCAAAAATATTTTGTGGGAAAAAAATGTCAAAGAGAATGGGACAAAATCTACAAATAATACAGTCTGTTGACCAATATATACATTTTACCTAATAGACATGGGATCTAAGTTTTCCTTGAACCCCTGGCTTCAATGAAAAACCACACTGTATTATCATGAAGATATCACATTGTATAAAATATGATGATCAACTAATTAGCTTAGCAATAACCTGACAAAAACATTATGGGGAAGGAAAATTGGTGTAGTGTCAGTAAAGTTGAGTACTTTATAAACAGAACAATCTCAGTCTCCAATATTGCTCCTTTAAGATGTTAGCTTGAAGTAAATAGGAGAAACCAGTCTGCTTTCCAAATAAGTTTACTGCAAATAGTAATAATGCTCTGAAAAATAATTAAAAGCCCTTAAGGAGATTTCAGATTTATTTGGTAAAGTGTGCTTGCCAAAGAGAAATAATATTTTCTCCTGTTTAAGACACAAGTTCAAAGTATTGCTTACAGTAGCCTGTAAAATGATGTGATTCCTAACCATCTCTTCTGTAAGCTACCTCTGATAAAACATTACCAGTGCAGCTCATTGCAGCATCTTCTCATCTTTCATTACAGTATTCATCCCAACATTTAAAATCTGTGTTTCTCAAGCAGCCTTCTACAGAGGATTTTGCTGTGATATCTCATCAAAACCAAAAAAAGAAAGAGCTAAACGCATGTTATGGTTTGTCTGTATGACTCCAGCTCAAATAAAATGTCACTGTAGATTGTACAAATCACTATGAACAAATACAGTCTTCAAGCCTGGTGTAAAACATCCCCAGATAAGACTCTAAGACTATCAAATGCAGCTTTGGGACATGCTTTTGTCCCCTTCATCTTTAAGCTCATAGCTCAATCCAATTATCCACAATTTAGCCTCTGCCAGCGATTTGTGTACACTTGTGTTGCAGAGGAGGATTTTTTTGTATGACTCAAGTGTAAAAATTTAGCTTACAAGCCAAAAACATCTTCAAAAGAAACCCATGAAATGAAATGCTTAAACCATAAGACAGTGCTCTATGATACAAAAAATGATGAAAACCTGAAGAGTTTCTAATCACATATACCAACTTTCACCTTAATGTTACTTTCTTTTTAAATGAAACGTGCAAAACACAGGTTTTTTCATCAGGGAAAAAAAAAAAGAGTAATTTTCAATTTCAACAAGAACAAGACTCGTGGAAATTTTGAGTAGAGCTCTAGGAAGTCCTGATTCCAAAACATAAACTGCTAGAACTGAAAAAAAGTCAGCATTTTTCCAGAAGTTAAATGATTGATTGTGTATTATGTTTTGATATTATTTCCACACCCACTGGAGTTATAAACACAACATTAGATCTTTGGTCCTACTCAACTGAAGCCATCCAGAACAAAGACTTCCAGGATATTATTCTAGTCCTTAAGATAAAAATAATTTGTTTTTCATGGCACAAATAGTTGCAATAAACCATTCTGGCAGCTGAGGACTGAGTGACCAAGAAGCTTTCTCTAGTCCTCTTTATATTCTAAATTTCTCACACCAAGTGAGAAAGCCAAGTGAGTTTCTGTTGACTTGATTCTGCTTGAGGATTCCTCAAAATACAGTCACTAGCCTTCAATTGCTGTAGACCACTGCTAGAACAAGACTATTCTGTTTAGCTGTTGGCATCATACTGGAATGCATTTGAATTTCTGACTTTTGGCATTACTTTGGCTCAGTCACATGCTTTTAGTCACGTGATATCCTAACAGTATTGAAGACACATTTATTTTAATAATTTATTCCATGGAAAATTATCCTAAGAGATTCCAGAAGATTATCTTTTAGCAGTGACTCCAGTTTCCAGTGTAATGTTTCTGGTCAAAGTTTAGACTCATATTTTGAAACTACGATTGCTTACTAGATTTAATTTACAATATTTCATATTGCAAAGGCCTTGAAACCCTAGGCAGCAAAGGGAGGTTTCTACTAAAACAATTCAGATTTCAATCAAAGTATTGTTATTTGATAGGACAGCACTTGAGAGGCCAACCTAATTCTGCTAGGATCACCTATGCAAAATAAAATAAAATTGGTAGTCAAGTAATTTCTTAACATTCTATTACTAAATCAGGGGAAAATAAAACTCTGCCTTTGAAAGAGGGCCCAGTCAGCCTTACACTGTGTCACACAGCCTCTGGCTGCTGTCAGAAAACATCAAAGCTGTTAAAAACATCATATATTACAGCAGAAAGGTCAGGTGGCCTTAGCCTAGTACTGGACATCACAAGAAATATATGACCATAAGATCAAAGGATGGAAAAATAAGGTTTCGACCACAGCTCATGATGATGAACTCTCAACACACATCACATTCCACCTGAATGTCCTCTGTTCCAGTGATCTGGCCATGCGAGGTAAATTATCTCTTTAATTTATCTATTTAATCTATGTATTAAATTTATCTATTCTAATTAGTTTGAGTGTCTAGCCTTCAACAAATCACAGTAAAACCATTAGGAGGCAGTTATTTATGTTAAAAACCATACCTGTGCTTCGTTGGATATGTACTGAAATTATAGGCTATACCCATCACTGATATTATTTTCATTACCCATTCCAAGAATTAAAGGACCCATAATCCTAAATACCTAACAAGCAAACATAATACATATACAGCCTTCAGACCCAGGATCAAATGTGGTACCTAAAAACCCAGCTCAAATTTTCCTATTGTTCCCCCAGCTGAGTGCCTCCCATCTACTTGTTACAATTTTACCATCTCTGACTTATCATTGTGAAATGATTTCATGACTTACCAAGTCAAGTATGGTTCTGCATGTTTGCCAGCTTTCAGATATGCTGTACAAATGGTAATTACGATCGTTCTAAATTATACATCTTCCCAGTGCTTCAGATTCAGTGAGTTAACCTTAAATGCAAGGCAGATTTAAAGATGAACAATTTACTTAGATAAAGGAAAACAGAAAATATAATTAATCATTTGCCTATCCTCCAACCCTAGTTTACAAAACCATGGTGCAACTTTATTGAGCTCAAAATTGAAGGGTGACAAGGTTAATACATAGCTTTAGACCTCATGGTTTCATTAGCAAACATATTACAGACTGCAAAGCTGAACTGACAGTAATGCTAGGCCCAAACAAAGTAAATAATTACTGGCTTGGCAAAGGAGGAAGCACTTGCAGAGTTTGTTTACATTTGGTTTTTGGAAAATTCATGTTGGCAACAAGTCAAATACACTTTGACTAGCAACTGTGACAATTGCTCACAGATGCAGCTGGAAGAACAACAAAAGAATGGATTTATGGTGGTTTTCTCCCCTGCATTTTTCCCCTTTGTTGCCTCTTCTCTTATGATATTTCTTCTATCTTTCCTCTTTTTCTCTCTTTTTTTATCTTCTTCACCATGTAGCCACAAGGATAAGTGGTTTTCATGGCAAATAGGCCTTGGAATGCATAAAAATCTCATGTTGCACTTTGTCTTTTGGCCTTATATTAGAAAAGACACAGCTGTGTTCAAGCTGCACTCATAAAAGCCTTGCTCCCTGACAAAACATATGAATGCTCTCAATTCTTCTGGCCTGTACTGGATTTTTAAGAGAAAAGCATCACTTCCATGCTGATGCACTGTTAGCAAACTTTACCAGTGCCAGGAGAGCAGACCTGTGCCTACCCTCAATGCCTTTCATGCAATAAATTGTTTGGGTATATAGGAGAACTTGAATGTATTGCTTGGAATTCAAACAATTAGACAGCTATGAAAATGGGAAGTAATTTGACATCCTTCTAGAGAAGGATGAAGAGAAATAGTGAAAATGCAGTTTCCTTTTCAATATTTTATAGAGAATGCAATTATTCTAAACACTGAATATATTCTTTTTCCTAATCTGCAGTAGTATCAGATCATAGAGAATCAGTAAGAACCTGGTATAATAAACAAAGCTCACATAGATTCAGATACTTACATAATATGTAATCAATTATTTATACATAGAAGAGGACTAATCATGCAAACCCAATAAATGCTTGAAGTAGAAAACAATGATAATTGTTAGAGCTCATTTTCAGTCCAAATGAGCAAAAAGAGACTGGTCAATGCTTGTCAGATCAGCTCATTTCATTAAGTGCATTTCACACAGGAAAATTCAGATTCCTCCTCAGATACAGAGAAACTTACCTTATCTTCCTTCTTTAGTGACCACAACTTGAGAACTGTGTGCAGATTTGTGCTCTACAGTATAGAAAGGACATTGAGGTGCTGGAAGGTGATGGCCTCTTCTCCCTAGTGACTGGTGATAAAACAAGAGGAAAAGAGTTCAAGGGACACCAGGGGAGATTCAGAATGGATATTAGGAAAAATTTCTTCACTGAAAGAGTGGGCATTGGAACAGGTTGCCCAAGGAGGTGGTATAACTTCCAACCCTGGGAGTGTTCAAAACCTGGGTGGATGTGGCACTTCAGGAGATGGTTTAGTGGTTATGATGGTGTAGGACTGATGGTTGGACCTGAAGGTCTTTCCAACCTTGATTATTCTATGATTCTATGATCTACTAAGATAAAGTCTCATTAACCTATGCTTCTGTACATCTGTAAATTAACCAAATTTTAAAATAAGCATACATACCATAAGCAGAAACTTTAGTAATCCCCTATTTGCATCTTACTTGGCAGTTATTTATGTTTTGTAGTAAGCTAAGGCCACTACATTTTTACTACTCTAAAAATAATTAAAATACTAACTGCTTTAAATTAGATTGCTGCATTTCACAGAGCAACTATAAAAGAAAGCACAAAACATTTTCCATGCTCATGGTATTTGTCTCAGGAAAACAGAATAAGAAGGAACAGTCCTCTCTGAAGAGTGATCAGGTCAGGATATACTAGGCATATATAATCCTTCAAGACCCTGGATAGATGACAAGATTTTCTCAGCTTGCTGACATTCACTGATTAAGGACTAGAAAGGGCCACGTGTGCTGTCTCTTCGGGCTGTAGATGCATTGACATTTGAAGATTGCATAAGAGATGTCCTGTGACCAAGATATGGCTTTATTTTTGTTTAACTGTTCCATTGTTCTTTGAGATGGAGAGAACATTCACGAGTAAAGAAAAAATATCTGTGGAAAGCTGCTATGTATGAGCATTCGTATTTGAAAAAAAATTAAACTATTTGGCAAAATTGTGTATTGTTAATTTATACCATGATCACTAATTACTCAAGTAAAATGTCAGCAGAATGTGAGATTAAAGAAGTTCAGAGAGTTCTCAATAACTGCAGAAAAAAAATACATTTGTAACTATGAATTTGTCCAGGGAAAAATCCACAGCAAGAAAAAACAAAGTGAAAATGGCACAGTGGAAAGTACTTCCAATGTACGAACAGAGTGCAATATTGATTAAGGTATATTGTGATCAATATACAGATACTTCAATGCTTTAATTTCAGTGGATTTGGTGGCCTAAAGGGAACATTGTTTCACTGAGTTCAAAGGTTAGATACCTATGCTCTAAAAACTGAAGCTAATTATTATAGGGAATCAGATTCTTAAACAATATGCTAAATATCATAAAGCGCTAAATATCAAGGAGCTAGACAATACTGGTCAGGAATGGTTGTTTGTTTAATTTTAACATAAACATTATTTGACTACACACTATAACAACATTTCAACAATAATGCATTTATCAGGTTGATATCAGTAAGGGTCCTCTAAATTTATCCCTGGTAATGCTAGAGAACAGTAGCAAACAGTGGTGAACTACATAAAATTTCCAATTTCTTAGAATTCTTCTAATTTTTTTTTTAGTTCTTTCAAATTTTAAAAAAATTCTTCTAATTTTTCCTTTTGTCCCATATCTGCAATATTACGTGGACATCAGAAAATTTACCTCTCTATTGGTACTTTAGTAAGAAATAATAAGTAGGGAAGGAATTTAAAGTTCCTCCAGAACTCGAAGTGTTCTGCTGGTGAGTGAATGACTCTGCCTCAGTGAGTGCAACCTCCTCTGCCTTTACTTTTTCCCTTCCCCAGCCTTGGAAACTGCACTGAAACAGCACTTTCTGAACCTGCACAGCTCAAAGAACCCTATCTCCCCGGAGCTGACACATCTTTTCCTCTCCCAGTTTGATGGGAGACTCAGCATTTTAGCAGAATAATGGTGTCAGTTTTCACAAATGTTAGTGCCAGCTCATGAACCTGCATCTGCCCTGTTCTCTATGGACCAAAATTTATGTGATCATGATCTTTACCATCTCCTGTCTCATGACTAAGCCAAAGGAATCTTTTCCCAAAGCAGGTAACCATCACCTACAGGTTTGGGTTGGTATGTCCCCAAGAGCATTTTAATCTTTCCAGAAGTCATCCCCTATTGTTTGATACATAGAAAATGTTTTTTGGTTTATTCTTTCACATTCATTTTATTTTCAGGAAGACAGAAATTAAAATGTATTGGTAGAAACAAAAGCTGTAGAGCTTTATCTGCACTATCTATAACATGACTAGAGTTTAAATAGTCAGAAACATCATCCCTTTGTGCTACGCAGACTTTGTTTGCTGAATTTAGTGGTTACTACAGATGCTCCGCATCTCTTAGTGTGCTACATATACATACATACATACACAAAAAATCTTCTGAACAAGCTATGCATACAAATATATGTATCTGATAGAAAACCAAGATTGCCTCAATAATATGCAATGTGTTCCACTAATCCTTTTCAGTGATAAATCCCACCTAACAGATATAAACACCCTTGGGTATGCATCACAAAGTGTTTAAAAGTCAACATAATTTTTCATTTTTACAGTAGTAGGTAGCTTTTTTCAGAAACTGAAAAATATTTGCAAAAATCTGAGGAATTTCTCTGTTCACCAGCAACTGACATTCACGGCAGCATGAGCAGCAGTTTTTCAGGAGTGGCATCTGAACTTACCTTCACATGTCAGATAAATATATTATATTACAAGATCCAAATTCAAGTTGTAAGCTCAAGCAGAAAAAAAGCATAATTAAGGATGACTAACTGTAATGTCCCTGTCTTTACTAATATAATGCATCAGTCCAGTGTAACAAAATACTAACAAAAATGCTGTCATGGCACTGACAGATAGATCCTACATTTACTCTAGGATTACACTAACAATTATTGGCAAGGTCTACATTGAACATGCCCTGAACAATCTGGAATGCCTGGCAGTTAGAAATTTTTACATTCATGAGGAGTCTCCTAACTAGAGCAAAGAAAATAATTTAGGATGGTAAGAGACTGTTAATTCTTTTAATACCTCACAGAGCTTCTAGAGCTGCACTACCTAACACTCTGCAGTTGATTATATGTGAAATATTGAGACTTGGAGTAAAACCCTCTGAGCTGAGGGAAGGGCAGGGGAAGGGAACACTTTGCTCAGGAGGAAAAGAAATGGCATTTGATCCCACTTGTGACCCTCACAAAAATAATTTCTAAATGACTATAAGTACCAATAGTACTTACCACACCTTGGTGAGACCTTAGCAGAGTTTATCTGATATTAATACATTGAAAAATGAGTGGAAAGGAAAATAAAATTAAATAATGATTCAAATATACAAAGTATGCGTAGTGCAGTACTGCTTGGAGACTGAAGAAAAAGGGCTGTTGCCTGGAATTGTCTGGTAGATTGGTGCTTGCTTCAAAGATTTTTTTAATGAACTCAGGAAAATAGGTCTGAGTTTAATCAAATGAAGCACAGACTACCTCTTAAGAAGCAGAATGCATGTGTTAGGCTTATTATTTGAGAATTCTATACAATTGCACTGAGCCGCCAGAACCACGAAAGACCCACTCACCTACCTTTCCTCACTCTCTCTTAAGAGCTGGTTCATAATTTTTCTTTATTTCTTCCTTAGTAAGCTCCTCCTTCTCTCCTAAAGCGGTAGTAAATCACATTTTAAAAAAATCTATTTTCCTCACATAGATTTCTGAGCATACTTTATTTTTTAAAGAAATATATCTGGATAACTTTGTCTATTGTTAACCATGCTAGACACAACACTGGAGTAACTTGTTTCTCAAGAGCTCTGTTTGGGTTTCTCAAAAGAACAGAGAAACCTTTATATCAGCCATACCATGTGTCCTTCCTTCTTTGTAATCCCTCTGGGCTTCTTATCTCAACCCTCATGATCTGGATTCTGAAAAGCCAAAACCCAGATATCAAAAAAAAATTCATTTTGACTTCCTGATGAGCAAATTTATCTAAAAAGAAATGTTTGCAATTATAGCATTAATATATGAAGAGCATCTAATGTATAACTAAACTATAAGTTTCAGTTTATATAACCACAGCATTATGCACTGAAGAATAAAAACATAAATTCAGCAAACTCAGCAAATCATCACCAAAAATATATCACCAAAACCTTTACATTCCCTAGCCCTGGTTTTCCAAATTTAAGTAAAGATGCTTTATGATCAAAAGGTGTTCCAGAATCTTTTAATGTTTCTTGTCTTAGACATTGGATCTTAGTTTTGCATTTCAGTATTTCTGTCCCCTGTTTCAGTTTTAACATGACAACACCACACACAATTTTGTATATATTGATAACTTCAATTTGTTTAATCATATTTTATGTATTTTAGATATGACTATGTAAGTTTGACTACATAAGCATCCATTTTATTTGTTTATATGTAGTTCTATACCACATAAAGCTTCTACACAACTCTGAATTCCATCTGTGACATCCATCTGAGACTAACCAATTAGTATGAAAATTTTCACCTAGCAAAACATTTGGAGGCTTAGACTGTAAATCAAGAACTAGACTGTAGTTGCTTGTTAACCGTTTCTTTATATAAAAGCAAGAACTGTAATGTCTTTTTACAGGCATTCATCTAGGTGATTGCATTTTGCCAAAAAGAGTAGATTTTTCTCAGATCCACAGCATTAAGTCAAAAATTGCAAATAATCTTAGTGCAATTTTTTTGGCACACTGATTTCAACTTTTTTTTGAAATTTCAGCCTTAATTAGTCTCTTTTATCTACTTTAGCAGGTCTCTTCTACAGCAAAAATCGGTATTTTTCCTAAATAAAGATACACAAAGCTATGTCACAATGTCATCCACCACCAGTCACGTTAGGACTTAAGACTAGGCACAGTTAGCAAAATAATACCATATCACAATACCCCACCTGGGCTGTGTTTTTCATAGACACACAATTATTGAGGCTGGAAAAGACCTCTGAGACCATCAAGTCCAGCCTCTGACCTAACACCACCACATCAGCCTTTCCTTAAACACCTCCAGGGATGGTGACTCCCCCCCTTCCCTGGGCAGTCCATTCCAATGCCTTATGGCCAGGTCCAGTCTGTTCTTAGGGAAGAAATCAGTCGTAGACTCATGTTTCTTTCTGTGCTGAGCTATGAACCTTTAGCCAGACAGGACCAAAGCACAGCTTTGCTCTGCAGGTACAAAGTAGCCTTTCATACAACAGTGCATGCTGCTGCTACCTACTTTTTCCTTAGCAGGCTCCTAATCTGTATATTGGCCTCAAAATGCAGAGGATTTGTTTAACATTTATCCTCAAGCTGGCCTGTCTTATGATGACATATTGTATTGCAGGAAATGAAAGAATGATATTTACCCCCCCCCCTTTTTTTTTTTTCTGTGAAAATAGAAATTTATGTTCAAAGATTCTACTTTTCTCTACTCATTAGATGTAAATATGTCAAAGAGACATTAAAATGACATTCAATATAGACTACTGTTTTTTAAACAAAGTTGTCATTCTACTCTTGCTGAATTGCTCATAAATTCAAGTTTGAATAAAGAGATCAGATTACATTAAATGCATTTTGGTATCTATAACTTTCTGCAATGAATTAAAACTGGCTGATCATGTCTCAAGTGCATTTCATTTTCTGTTGATTCATGTACTGCAATATAACCTTCAAAATTCCCTTATGCCAACAAACTCACTCAAATATGCTGAGTGCAGGAGCAGATTAAAGTGGCTATAAGATTGAAAGCTGTATCAAGACATCAGATAATGCAGTAGAGGTATAATGAAAGTGTAAACAAAACCTGTAAATATACAAATTACTGTTCATGTAATCCACTGCTGAATTCGAAGGAGAGTTTTGGTGTAAGAAGATATATTAAACAAGAAAAAATTGGTAAGATCACTATATTGAGACAGTTTCATTCTGTTTTAAGAATTTTCTACTTAAGACTCAGCACTGAAAAATATCTGTTCTTCCCTGGAAATAAACATTATCTGAAAATCAAATTTAAAGCTAAGGCTTTTTAAAGGCAGAACTAAAAAACAATTAATCTCTCTGGCACCTGCTTGTTTTTAAGTTAATTTCAGAAACAATTTTTCATACTCTCTTTCTACTTGAGGTCTTTTTTTGGGGGGTTCTTTTGTTTTTTTTTCCCTGTGTTGTGAAATCCAATACATCCTTTTAAGGCTTTTTAAGCTGGCAAAAATGCATTATTACTGATCTAGTAACTTCTATTGTTTCAGTGGTAGCTATGGTTATGGATGAATGCTTTCAACAGAAGTTAAAAGAGATAATGAGTCTTTAATGATACAAAATCAGAGCCTTGTGTGCTTAGTGAAGCCTGACATTAGCTTCAGCTTTCAGTTTGCAAGGAGAGCTTACACAGTATTTTAGCTTCCCATGATGAAAATGTCCACAAAAGTGTTTTCTTGCACAACTTTGTATCTCCCAAGATACTATCAGTGCAAGTTACATATGATGCTAAGGGGTCAAATGACATGAATTGTGAAAAGAAGAAGAAAAAAAAAAAAAAAAAAGAGAGAGAGAGAAAAAAGCCAAACCCAAACATCTGGCAGTGATGAAAATAAAATTCAGTTTTGGTCATTCAGTTTATGGATCTTTTGTTGTCATCTCTGTGACATTTCTGTAGGCTTCTCCTCCCTAAAGATATGAAAAGAATTGCACTTCATCACAGCAACACTGATATCAAAAGTGCCTCCTTACATACCTGACAAAGGGTACACAGAATTTTCTTAATCTGAGCATTGAAATAGATTGGGTTTTCATGCATTTACATTGTGCTGTACATCATTTGGAAGTGGGAGACTGTGAGTGCAACACTGCACTCACTGCCATGTCCAGGCCGACCCCATCTCCTTGCATTTCACCAGCCTCGTGCCACTGTATCTCCATATGGGGAGAGTAATGAATCAAATAAACCACTAAAGGCACGGGATCAAAGAAAGAAATACTTGTACCATTCACCTGAGTTATCTGCCCTTTAAATAGCTTACCTCTTGCACCAAGTAGATTAGCAATGATAAATAGATTGACTGCAATTTCAGTCACAGTAACATGTTATGAAAACATCTTGCATTCAGTGGCTAATCCAGACTTCTCCCTTCTCTGCCAGACCACAAACCTTTTATCATAAACTTCTCCATTCATCTTACACTGGAATGAAGGGGCGGCCCATATTGAATACATCTACAGATGTTTTATTAGTAGCACATGCTTTAGATGCTGGAGTTATATGAGAGCATACTGTGATTCAGCTGCAGGTGTTTACTAAATAGGAAATAAGAAAAAATATCATGGAGATAAGTAAAAATATCATAGAGAGTGGACACACACCAGGAATGAAGCAATTCTGTACTAATTTAATTTATTCTCTGTTTACCTTATGTGATTTAAATGGAAATCTGATGCTTTTCTGAGTTTATTTTGATTCCCCATAACAAAATTTACCTAGATATGCCTACTACCAGTCCTCTGACCACTATTTCTACTTTGTCATTTTTAGTAACAAAAGGTCAGCCCCACCCTAAAGGGAGAAATATACTGCTCAATATTGTGAGGGTGGGGGAGATCCCTATGGAGGGTCTCAGGGCAGGGCCTGGCAGGTAAAATGAAGAAGACAACAATTTCTATTTTCTAAATTTCAAATGCATATCAAACAAGTCCTTTTTTCCATTACCAGAGTCTTGACTTGGTTCTTCTATATGACTGTCTTTTAGTGGATAGTCTTCATTTTGTTATTTCTAATAAATCAGAGACTGACCCATCATGAAACATTTGCAAAAAAGGACAAAGAAAAAGAAATAAATCCTGGGGTTCTGGATGGAAGAAAAAAAAAATACTTATTTGCAGAAAGCTTTCTGTAGGCTAAGCCTGAAAATGAGAATGTGCTGTGAAATGCAGAGGACATTAAATCATGGCTACACCTAAAATTAAACATCCAATACACCAAACAGTTTGGAGAAAATCAGAAAAGTCATAGATGAAGTTACAGTGCTAAAAATTAAAAGGGAAAATATTATGTGAAGGGCCAACACATGATAACCACATTATGAATGTCCAAGCATAGAGTAGGAATAGCAGAAACTGATGTGTCAAACTCTTTTTTCTTTAATTATTTCCTAAGCTTTAGTTGAGTTGCACAGCATGAAAAAATGCTGACATCTTGCAAATGTATACTGCAGTTTGTACCTTCAGTTCAAGGAAAACCTGTGTTGTGCCAGAGGTCATTTAACAGAATTTGGGAAGATCCATATTTGAGGAGAAAAATCTAAAGTCTTCTTGTCTAGAGTAGACAGATTAGTTAGGCAGATGGAATTGATTTCAAAACTTCAAAACTTCCCTTATTTTTTATAGCCTTTTAAAATTGAAACTAGAAAAATACTCCTCCTTTTTTTTTTTTCTTTTTAATATTTCTTGTCAGTGGAGAAGGTACAAGAAAGAGCCTTTCATCAACCATGTAGGGTGCCTTGCTTACCATTCAGTGTCATCAAATTGCTTTTTCTTTTATACAGATTACCCTAACCTATCTGGTTTTCCCTTAGTCATGCAGTCATATCCTGTAAACCTGCAGTATTTCATTAAAATAAGATACTCTAGGATGAATTCAGTAAAACTGATTAAGTTGCATGTACAGCCAGTTGTCCATGTGCTATTAAATTCATATAATGGATATAATGAATGCTGTTTTCTTCACAAAAAAATTATTTTCTGTATAGATATATGATTATTTTGCAAAATTGCATTTATTTGTGGTTAATATTAGATTTTGAAAATATTCTTTGATTAAAAACTAAAATCTTACCTATATATTGCAATGTGATTGATGGAAAAAATTTGTATGATTTGATGCCATTCCTTATCCAACAGTTTGTTTTGCCAGATATAAATGTACCCAAATACAAAGTACTTGTATAAATATGCTATAAATATAATTTTGTTTGGACTGTAAAAAATATTTTCTTTTTTATAAAAAAAAGTGTCATTGAGACTTTAAGCAGTATAAAATTTGACTGTCAGGTCCTATTTAAATGGATTTTTTAAGCTACCCCACTGGTGCAACCAGGAGCACAGGATGATTTTGTTACATTTGTTGCCACGAAATGTTTTGAAGGACTGCTTATTGACAAAAAAAACTTCTGAGAAACACTCTGTCTTTAGTTTTGAAACCATCTTCTCTAAAATGTCTGGTTTTCATCAACTTTGAAAAACAATTTTGTCTCAGCAATCTGTGATATGTTACAATTACTTCATAAGGGGTCTTATGGTTTCTTTCAATATGCAATATTAATGGAGTTTATTTCATGAATAGCTATTGCCATAATACAATCTAACCCTAGAAAGACATATATGAGAAAGTTGCAATACTAGTTTTTTTACTAAACTATATTAGAAGAAGTCTATACATAAAGTCACTTACATATGTAAACGTTTTCAGGCTGGAACTATAAATTAAGGCTAGAAAGAATGTACATAAGTCACAAGTGTCTACCATGTCCCACTTGAGGAGTACCTCTTCCAAAATACTGACATCTAAATGAATTTAAAATTCTCTGTTGAAATAGTTTTAGATTGTTGTCAGTACATATTTCAGTTCATATTACTTTACTTAATTTTCATACTCTATACTACACAGGTGTAATCACTATGCCAAAAAATGTTCACAACATAAACTGCTACTTATCTACAACATTTTTTTTACTTTAACCTTGATTTCAATATCTACTATTCATCATTTAAAAAATCATCATTTAAAAATAAAACTCAAAAAGCATGAAGATAAGGAGAGGGAAATGTGGTGAGAAGACATATAATTAAAAAAAAATTATTTTTTCTCTATTGCCTTTGACAGCCTCAGGGATCACTGTAAATCTTGCAGGGACCCTACAAAAGTAACTGACCACTTGAAATGCAAAGTTTTTAAAATGCTGGATGAAAATTTTGAAGATTTTGTACATCTATGGAAGAAAAGTAAACTTCAGACAGTTTTAAAAAAATCAAATGTATTCCTTCATAGCTACTATAGAAATCAGCGTTATTAAAACCACAGAACATTACAACTAGAGTACTCATTTACTGGAAATATAAAATCTCAAATTTTTGCCAGTCTATTTGCTAAATTTAAGAAAAAAGTTGATATGAGAATCAACAAAATTGTATGAGCTGAGTGAAGCTGATGAGAAACAAAGTAGTGGATAATATTTCACAGGGAGAAATCCATACCACATGAAAGAAACTTTTGCTTTGTTTTTCACATAAAATACCTATACAGTCTTTAAGATGAGAACATGTCAGTACTACTGTGAAAAAAATTTTTTTCATTAAAAGAGGATGAAGTATGTTTCATTTAAAAATAAAAATTTCTTAAGACTATGATGACTTCTATCCATTG
Organism: Calypte anna; assembly: GCF_003957555.1. Classification (NCBI taxonomy): domain Eukaryota; kingdom Metazoa; phylum Chordata; class Aves; order Apodiformes; family Trochilidae; genus Calypte; species Calypte anna. The sequence continues at coordinate 13,323,976 of NC_044251.1, read as the reverse complement.
ACACTAAGATTTCTTGTTCTTTTTTTTACATTCTGGAATATTTCACTTGGACTCTCAGACCCAAACAGTATAACTACATTTATAACTATACATTTGTATATTTTACATAATATTGAAGCAACAAAAGCCATATGTTAATGTGGAAAAAAAGTACATTTTAGCTGGCTATTGAACCTGAAGTATATAATACAGTACTCTTAATGAGTATCAATTAATATATATATATTTTCAAGTTGAAACAAGGTTCTGTCATGAGTCCTCCAGTCTTGTGGAACTCTACAGAGTATATTAACCACTTTCCTCTGAAATAAAGCATTTGAATTTGGATTAAGAACATTTAATACACAGCACTGTTTTTCAAACTGCTTCTCAAGCAAGCAGGAGATGAGATGGAGAAGCTGCAAAATATCCTACAGAAGAGAGAAAAATGGAGGGGTTTTGTGGTGTTACAAAAAAATTGTAGAAAAATGAAATTATCATTCTTAAAGTTTTAGTAATAAGCATAAAAATAAAATTTAAATATAGAAATTATTTAGCTAATGATGTTCAGTTAAAATAATAGACCCTTGAAAAGGTGGCTTGCTTATTGTGGGTAGACTCTTCTATGCTTAAATTAGGTGCTTACTGGAATTCCAGGCAGTGCTTGCAGTTAGTGCTTGCAGTTGATCCACCTAAAATAATTACCTCTGCGTTAAATATACAGAGAGTGAAGAACTGCCAGTTTACCTAAGGTAGGCATCTTTGTCTTTCTCTCTCCTCGCATCAGAGCTGTAGGGTATTTAGACATTTCTACATGCCAGTCCACCTTCTAAATTAATTATGTCCTCCTCAGCAAGAAAGTCTATTAGATGGGGGAACAAGACCACCGAGTTTAGCTTGAAAATAAAATGCTAACTTCTACCTCCTAATCACAGAAAACCAAATATCTTAAGAAATACTCTTTAACCAGTAAAGCAGATTAAATCACTGCATAATCAGAAATGCTTGGAACCAGACCATGCAAGAAACACCCATAATAACAGTCACTAACTTATTCCATCATTAATTTGTCTTATAATCAATAATGACTGAATGCAAAATAGTTGTATCTTTTAAACATGGAACCATGTCCTTACTCAATAAGACATTGTCTGACTTGTGTAGGGTCCTCTGACTCAAACATTTTCCTGCATAAACAGTCTTTTCTTTCATATGGGCAATGAAAGAGATTTTCATACATTTAAGACATTCTAAGGAGGGTGAAGAACTAATTGACAAAAATCCTGCAATAATACCTACCCATAAGATTCTGTTTGTGTAATTGAATAGACTTATACATGTTTGTATAATTATTGGGATTGTGCTAACAGGTACTCTCACTAATTTATAATTTCAAGAATTTTAAGTCCATGACATGTAACTTTTCTCTACAAGTGACTGTAAAATGTTTTAAAATAGTCATGTCATCAAAAGAAATATCAGGAGTCTTTGGACCTGGCATCCCTTTTGAGCAGCACTTTACACCAGTAAATGCAGATCTCGAATTGATTACACAGATCTAATTTCACATACTTTGCAAATAATATATAGGATATATAGGCACTGTTTTGGATTAGCAACAGTTCCCAAATTAAAATTTTCCTCCGTTTCTTTGCATCACTTCTCTATCTTGCAGCTACTACTTGTGAAGTTGCTCTTTTCTGAAGCATAATCTGTAATGCTGGAGATTTTCCACAGCTAAAGAGTTGAGTGTGAGCTGCAAAAGACCAGAGTTGAAGAAATACACAAAGAACCTATGAATGAAGACAGGTTCTGAACGAGAATGGAAAAGTATAAGAAGAATTTTTTACAAAAGTTATAAATTAAAATTTCATTACATATTCTTAATATGAAACATTCTTATTCAGTCATGCCTTTTTTTCATCCCAGCAGAGGTATCTAAATCTTATTTCATTATGGTTTAAAATACAAGGTATACAACTTAAGTCAGAAACTTATTTTTTAAAAAAATAATTTCACATATAAATTTTTTCTAAGTAGTACAAAACTTCATTTTAGAGACTGTAATTTTTTTTTCCTATCCCCACTTTTGCCTTGCATTTTCTTTTGGCACAATGTCAAATATCATCTTCATTCTAATAACTGATAATTCTGCCTCTCCACTCTTAACTTTCTTGCGTTCTATCCACATTAAGTTTTTTCTTGTTTCCTGTTGTCTCTTTTTATATTGCATTCATTTCAGTCCTCTTAGCATGGCTAAATCAGAGCTTTTCTCTCTTCTTTTCAATATTTGCATACTTATTTTTGCATGAGCATCACCACAATCTTGCCTGTCAGCCAGGCATATCCATAACCAGAGGTGGTTCTGATCTCACTCTCTCTCCTCATCTATGCATAATACTGGAGTTTCATGCCCCAGAATTCAGCATTCCTTTCCACCTATACTATCACTCTGAGAATCACCTGACATGTCAGTCAGTGACACTGTACTTGTCTCTGTCCTTCATGCACATCATCTTGCAGCACTCTTTACTAGCCAGCATTACCTCTACAGAATTTCAGTAAAAATGCTTGGAGTGGCAATACACTTCAAGAAGAAAAATTTAACACGAATTATTTCTGGTACTAACTAGGCAACTCACACACATTGCCTGCAGGATTGCTTTGCTTACTATCACTTAAAGGCAATGCCTAAGCCTTTCTTATTCTCATTTTACCTTTATTGTGCTGATAGAATATGAGAATGTCAAGAAAGTAATTTAAATATAGATAGAAATCTCTACCAATGCACTATAATGTATTACTCAAACTGACGAGTTTTTCTAATATATGAGGTGCTATAAGAAAGATATACATTAAATATTGCATTCCAGTAGAATCTTGGGAGATGAAGTTATCTCACCCTAGAGAAGCATGCTTCCATTTTGACCACATAAGAAACCTCAAATTCAAAATAGACAATTAGAGTTTATAAATATTTTGTTATCATCATTCCATCTACCTAGTTCTCTCCCTGAACAGTCTGTTTCTGCATATTCTCTTCAAAGCATTTTGTTTGTCAAGGGATATCTTCTGGGAAGGAGTAATTCATGAGGGATAGCTTACAGCTATTTATGAATAGCTAATGCCCTCAGAAAAACCACCAAAAATCTATGCATGTAAGCAGTAGTATCTGTTTCATCTATACTTGGGTGTTAATCACTGTTGAACCTAAAATGTTTCTGGCTGGTTTTGTCCTGGTTTGGGCCAGGATAAAGGTGATTTTCTGTTTTGTACTTTTACTTTTAACTAAGTCTCTTGTAAGTAGTTGCATTTGCTGAAATTAACAGCAAGTTTCTCAGACAGTATGTGCTTCTAGGATTGATAACACTTGATGTTTATAGTTACTGCTAGAGACTGGTATGCAGAGCCAAGGACACTGCTCAGCTCTGAGGAAAACATTTTACCATCCAGAAGGAGTAAAGAGGTCCCACCTGAGCCCTCCTTTGGGGAGGAACAGACAAGATAGATGCCAGAATTGACCAAACAGAGTATTCCATCCCATATACGTCACACTCAGTATAAATTTGAGGCATCACGAGGGCCGAGCCGGATCTTTTCCTGCTTACCTGCTTCCCTTCCTTCTCGGCATCCTGGAAGGATCCCGTCCGTTCGTTTGCCTGTGGTTCTGATCCGTGCCAGCCCATATCTGTGTGTTCCTGCCTCCAGTTCCCGACTGCTGCCGACTCCAGGAGTCCAGCCTGGACTTTCCCAGTGCTGCCCTGCAGCCTCGGTGGTGACGTGAGAGTTATTTGGGGAAAGGAGGGAGGAATGTGGTTTCCATTTTCCTGTATATTTGTATATATTTAGTAATTTTTCCTATATATCATTACTGTTCATTAAAGTTGTGTAGTTTAGTTTCCAACCCATAAGTCTCTCTCCCTTACTCTCTCTCCTTTCTCTATCAAGGAGAGAGAGATTAATAGAGAGCGTCTGTTATTCGGTTTAATCGCCGGGCCAGTGTTAAACCGTGACAGGTTTTTATTGCACTGGAAATATATAATTTAAATTTTGCAAACCTGAATTTTGCAAATATATGAAGGAAAATAGGCTTAAAAAATATATTTTCTCTCAGTCCTAAAATGTAATACTTACATATGCACTTTTTCAGTTCTATTAATTTCTTGGAATTATTCATTACCTCTAAAAGAATAAGCACAATTGCAGAAAAGATCCATAACTACACCTTTTGAATTTGACATCTTGGAATTTCCTAGGTGAAAATTTAGGGGTAAAGAGCAGTGTTTCAAAGTGTCTTACCTGGTAAAATGTCTCTATGTCAATTCTCAAGTTTGTTTTCAGGTATGTTGGAGTTTCCATTCAGGTATCTCATTCATACTTTCAACTAAATTCAGTTATTCCTAATGATGAGGTAGAGGGAGGAAAGGTGGAATATTTCTTCCAAAAGCAAAAATATCTTTAATACTCTTTGAGAACTCTTCCATTAGTTTTCTCATCTTCATTGAGATAGTTACTAGGGGAAAAAAAAGAAGATTAATAATGTTGAAGTTATTAATCTGAATATATAAACAGGGAGGTTTTAGTAACAACAAATGCCAAAATCTCTGATGCTTAAAATTACTACTCCAACTGTGTAATTCTGTTCCAGTTCAGTGGAAATCAGGAATGTGTCATGTCCATCGATCTGTGCTTGAAGTTCTGCAAAGACATTGACATTTTATGCAAATCTCTTAGGTCTGAAGCTTTGTACCTAAGTATTTACTTTTTTGTAGCTAGCTGAAATAGATATCTCTTGATCTTAGAGAAATAACTACTTCTGAAATTGCAGACATACAATGTACAGGGAGAGAACAATATCACTCAGGAGAGAACAATATCACTCATTTCTCCCTGGCAGATCTCACCTTAGCTTGGGTTAGACAACATTCTGATTAAACAGTATCATTGTTCAGACAAAATTCTTTTTCTTAAAGCAAGGGAGATACGTTGCGATGGAGAATCTCACATTTTGCACCAGTGGTAAAAAGAGGTTTTGCATTTCAAATGCCATACATTCTCTTGCCTTCACACCAGCAGTTTCAACATAGAAAAACAGCACTCAGGTGCACTCTGGTTACTTCTTACACTATTTGAGGCATTTTGAACTGTCTGAAAAATCAGTCACAATTTGCAGTGTTTCTGTAAATCATTTAGATGCAAATTAGATATAGAATCAGAAATCAAGTGTATTGGTGATGTGCTTTTTTCTGTTCATGGGGTAAATTATTTTTGACTACTGTTTGTTTTGAAAACAAAATAGATCATGTCTGCACTGCATTTATTCAGTCAAATCTTGTCACTCACTCTGCAGTTCAAACTGTACCCAAACCCAGCATTTCAAGATTGGGATTTTTTTCCTACTGTAAGAGGATTTATAATAGACTGAATGAAGTATTTATTCAAGACACATCATTTTTATTGCTTTTATCTAGAGGTTTACAGTAAAAGCTCAGAGTGTCTTTTAAGAGATTGAAATGTGAAGTCAAAATGTTTGATTTTTATGTTACATATTTATGTGACCTGCTTATCCAGAACTCAGTGTAATTATTAGCACAACTGAAAGTCTTGCCTTCAAGGTTCATGTTTCTCCATGTGTAGCAGCTGTAAACCACAAGTGAAGTTTCTAATGTTAGACAAGGTGTAGCCATTAGTTCCGCTAAAAAGCTCTAACCACCAGTGCTCATTGATTTCTAGTTTCATATATCTTTAATGAGGAGATGAAATACTTGTTTAGGAAGCAGAGCCTGGCTTAAGTGGTGTTTGCTCATATACCATGTACAGTCAAAGACCTCCCTAATATTTCCCATTGGTAATAGAAGTGAAAAAACCTTTATTGTCCCAAATAGAAACCATTTAGGTACTTCTGCAGCAGCATGGGATCTTTTACTATGGAAAAAATCATTAAAGATCAAATGCTGCAGAAAAAAATATGCCTTTTTCTAATTGATAATAGATTTTTCTTTTCTTGTCCTCTTCATGCTTTATGAACACCAGGGACTATTCTAAATTCTCATTTCAACTAAATAAAATAAATAATTTAAAAAAAAAAATCTCAGCTAAATTGGGTGCAGTTCAAGAGAGGTGGGTATGCATCAAATAGTTCTCACTGAGAATTTATTGTTTAGAGAAGAATAGGGAAAGTGGGACAAATGCTGCAGAAGGAAATACTTCTGGAATGAATGTCCAACTGCACGACTTGGGAAAATTACATAATCTCATTCTGCCTGGAAAAAAGCAATGAAATAATTCAGAATCTGCTAGGGATTAATGGAGAAAAGAAACAGTGCTGGCGTCATGATTGATTTTCCTCACCAAATTCATGTAAAGTTCCTATTTGCAGAGTATCAAAAAGCTTCAGTAGGATTGCAATCAGATATAAATATCCTATCCAGCCTTGCATATTGTTTTCTGATACTGGGATTGAAAACCTGATGTTAGAGAATAAGCAGGTTTTGGGGATATGTCCTTCCCTCCCTGGTTCAATTGGCTTCTCATAACTGTAATTAAGAAGCAACAGAACTAAATGTATAATGAAAAAAAAAAAAAAAGTATTTATTAAGATAGGTAGTCTAGAGAGGTTTGCAGAAGCTCTGGGCTTTCAGAAGTCTCTTACTACTCGTGCAGATTTCAGGAAATCACCTGCTAATAGATCTCACTCTACTACTTCTCCCATGATGGGATGAAATTACTGTATTTACCATTCACATGGAATTACACAAACGAGTGTACAATGGTCCCTACTTTAAGTACCTATTTTGGGGCTCAATGGGATCGTATGGAACTACTGTGAATTAGAGCAAAAATCACTCCTCATTTTAATTAAGACACAGGAAGTCAGAAATTATTAACTTTAATGTAAACGAAAATGCTACTTTGTAAAGTTTGTTCTGTTTTTAATGCATAGAATTCCCACTCAGACTGCTGAAAGTGTGAGATGTAAATAAGAAGAAAGTTTTTAGAATGGCCAGCTGAATATCAGATTATTAGGGATATTCTAGTATGCCTTTCCACTAATAAACTACAATATTTAATAACTTATTTTTCTCAGCTTGATAATTGAATTAAAGGATTTTAAGTTTTAGTAGAAAGTTTTAAAAAATTTTATTGCTGAGAGCACTTCCTTGAAGTGGATTTCTAGGCTTTTTATTTTGTGTAAAAGGATTTAAAAGGAAGAAAAATTTCAAGCACAGAAAAGTCAAATTGAAGTGTTTCTCTTTTTCTGTATAACATATTTATACTGTTGGAGAAAAGCAAGATAACTCCATGTGCCCAATGCTCATGGTTTCTTACCTAAAATACCCATATAACTTTGTAATGTGCAAAATCTGTAACTTAGAAAAAAAGAAATGTAAACCATTTACGTGAAATACTTCTGCTTACGGAAGGAATAAACTTTTCACATTTAAACATGTAGCCTCTTTCAGAATTCAAAAAATCTACTTATTCTAAATGCTTTTTGTCACTAGATTTTATATTACAGAGATTTCCGTAGCAGAAAATCCCAGAAAGAGATTTGAAACAAGAAGATACCAGAATCCCTATATTCCTTTTGTCAGTACCATGTACTCCATATCACAGCTATTTTCAAGTAGGATCAAGAAGTAGAAAACTGATAGGGAAGGGGATGAATCTTGGAAATCAGCATGCCACTAAATTGATACCATGTAAACACCATATAGTATTGGAAAACCACTGCTGGGGGTAAATGAAATGAATTCACTGGGGCATCTAATCCTATTTCTGGAACACTTAAAGTGTTTAAATGCACTGGAAAGCAAACAAACTTCAAAGTGATCATTATACCCCTGACACTAGTACTTGTGTGGCTGAAATCTTTATGAGATTAACCCCCTACAGGGAAAGGAGTTGAACACGGTCAAAACCACTTTGAAAGTGTCAGGAGGATACCAGTCTGAAAGCTCAATGTTAGTCAGAAATGCAGCTAGATGCTGAATATTAAAGGCAGTTCAATATCTCAAGTGGAACTCATTAACGTTATGGATGCCGAGTCACCTTCATATCCACATTTTCCTCCTTATAATTTGGTAAATGCTGATCTAACAGCAACAGTTTCATACTAAGAGAGAAAGCTGGTTGGCTGAATAGCGGTTCAGACTAAACACTTACATGAGTTATTTCCAGTGCAGTTCAATAATCCTGTGATGAAAAAGCTCAAAAATGTACAATCAACCCAGCTGAGAAGAAAACACTAAAATATTTTAAAAGCTTTTCAAAACATTAGAATTGCAGTTCGAACAACTTTTCCACTAAAGAGGTAACTAAACTTAAATATTGAGCACATGGATGGTAAATTCATAGCATACATATCATAGAACCATAGAATGTCAGGCTGGAAGTGACCTTAAGGATCACTTGGTTCAACCCTTCTAATATTATTGTTTACTGATACATCTCAGCACCCTGTCCACCTGAGACTTGAAACTTTTCAGAATGAAGCACCACTTCCTCTGGTGCATCCCAATTTCTGAAATATATGTAGGTTGCAAACATTTTGAAAAATGTCTGCCAAGGTTGAGAATAAAAGTTTTGTCTGCATCTTGCAGAACAATCACAAAATAGTTTATTTTATACCACAAATGCATTTTGTGGTATATGCATTATGTGCATTATGTGCATCATATACCTGATGCTTTTTCCCCCAACTTTTTAATGAACTGTGCTCTCAGAAATGTCCCTTCTCTCTTGGAGAGCTCTTTTTGCTTTCCAATCTGAAATCTTACAGACATTTCCCACTCCAGCAAAAAGCTTTACACAAATGAACTGATGCCATGAAACATCAGCCTACTACAAGACTTCGTCACAAAACAGTCTCATTGGAGGAGTCTACCTTTGATTTTTCAATATACAGCAAACAGAAAAAAACACACAAAACCAGAAAAAACAGAAGACATAAATATCGGCAGTAAATATCTTGGTAACCATTTTTCTTTTCTGATGTTTTCTATTCTTTTGTCTTCTGTCAATACTTAATAAAATGTGGTTTTTTTAAATTATAAATTCTGCAGCATAGTAGCCAGTTGGGAGCTGTATGGGAACAGGACAATTATCAAAGATACTCTTATTGCAGGAGTGTTTGTTACTTTCACTTATTGGAAAGGAAAAAAATAACATTTTCAGTGATGTGAATGGAATGTAAGAACAGAAAATCGGTATTAACTGTTTTAAAGAGATAATGCACTTCTGAATAAGGACTTAAAAATTCCAACTCTGATATAATTGGTTTATGTTTTTAAAAAGAAAACTGCATATGTGTCTTATTAAAAACTAGGGTCTGCCTTTGCTTATATACTGTAGAATCACTACAAATGTGGGTTTTTTTTTTCCTGTGGTACCGACTGCTGGGAGTTTGGGGTCATTATGCAAAGCTCATTGAATCAATGAAAGATTCATGGGTATGGACTGAGGTACTTAGTCACCTCACTGAGCTGCAGATGTGGCTGCAGGCAGTCCTCAGTCCAGCTCCCACCACTTGGTTCTGTAGGGTATCTGACTGCCCCTGGCCTCTTAGCATCTCCCATACTCTTAAAGAGCTGAGGAGCTCCACAGAGCTTCTTCCCTCCCTGAAACCCATATTGTCAATTCCAGGTTTCATAGGATGCCTCTGGCCCTGGTTATTTTCAAGCTTTAAATATGTGTGTAGATAAAGTACACGGTGTAGCCATAGTAAAACTGTTTTAAAGTGAGAACTCCATCCCTGCAGCTTCTCTTTTATATACATCTCTCTGTACATGCATGATCACCTGTGAACACACTGCTGCTTTTACTTGCTACTCTATAGGTCTTTAGCAACCATAGAGTTAAAGCCTATTTGAAGGTCTTCTAAAGTGGACAGAAAAGCAATTCTTTTCCACCATACAATTCTGTAATTAGTGTGTATTATTAAAGGTGCTAGTGTGTGCTATGGTGTAATGCTGCTTGCTGTACAAAAATCTTGTTAGGTCATTTCCCTTAACAAGCAACACTTCTTTAAACTACACTTTGAATGTGCATAAAGTTTCAGTAGAACCATTCATTACACAGGACTTATTTTTCTATATGAAGAGGAAATATATTCTTTTAACAGGTTTGCTCCTCTGTAGCCTATTTGTTTAAGAGGTGTCCCATGGCATTAATTTAATTACAATGCTCCATCTTAAAAACACATGAAAACAGACCCTCTTATTTACAATGAGGCCCTGGAGAGAGAAAACAAAACACAAGGGAACTACCATTAGGAACACTTCTTATCACCATGGTACAAATAAACATTAAGGGTTGGCATCTTTTGGCAGACATTGAAAATGAGGAGATGATTGATCAGAAGAATTGTGTGCTGTCTGAAATTTCATTTCCTCAGTATTCCCTGCATCATTTGTTTATAATGATTAATTAAGATGACTGGTGGGAGTAAATGTCAGCTACAAAAACCTAATTAATGAAGCAGGGAGGATAAAGTTCTTTCAGAATTCATGCATTTACCTTTTCTTGGTGTATTGGGTGTGTGGCAAGGTTTTGTTAGCAAGGAGGGTAGCAGGGACGGCTTCTGTGTGAAGCTACTTCAAGTTGGACCCACCACTGACCAAGGCCAAACTCATAAGCAAGACTGGTAGTGCCTCTCTGAGAACATATTTAAGGAGGGGAAAAATGCACATTTGTAGCCAGAGAGAGGAGTGAGAATATGTGAGAGAATCAATTCTGCATAAACCAAAGTCAGGAAAGAAGGAGGTGCTTGTTTCCCACAGCGTTCTCCTGGAGAACTTGTATACTTATAGATTAAACCAGTGTACCCTCTGCTGAGTTAAAAACTGCCTGGCTGGACAAGCTCAAAGAGCTGAGGTGAACAGACTTAAATACAGCTCTCTGTTGCTCAAAACTGGTGACCAGCTCCAGGGCTCAGTATTGAGGTCAGTTCTGCTCAACATATTTATCAATGATCTGGATGAAGGGATGGAGTGCACCCTTGAGTAAGTTTGCAGTTGACACCAAGATGGGTGAGGGTATTGATATGCTTGATTGTAGGAAAGCTCTATAGAGCCAGACAGGATGGATCAATGGGCCAAGGCCAATTTTATGAGATTCAGCAAGGCCAGGTGCTGGGCACTGCACTTGGGTCACAACAACTCCAGGGAATGCAATAGGCTCTGGGTAGAGGGGTTAGAAATCTGCCCTGGGGAAAAGGACTTTGGGGTTTTGACCGACACCTTGCTGAATATGAGCCAGCAGTGTGTCCAGAAGACAAACAGCATCCTGGCTTGGATGTGTGTGGACAGCAGGACTAGGGAAGTGATCATCCCCCTGACTGCAGCACTGGTGAGAATGGATTAGGTGGGCACCTGGTGTCCAGCCATGGTCAACCTACCACACTTGGAGAAACACCGAAATGCATAGGATCTTACCTTCTTCTAATCCAGTGGACTCAGTGATTATTTAATCTCTTCAATTGATTTGGTCTACACAGGTAACACTGTGCCAGTCTACAGCAAGTACTGGTTGGTTTGCTTAAACTACAAGCACTCTTCTGTTGCTCTGAAGCTGGATTATTCAATGGTGTATCTTGTAGTATAACATGCTTAGGTAAAACCATTTCCCTTGGAATGATGAGCACAGGAGCTTAAATTTTTAATTGCCTTCTATAATATGGTCTGTCACCATCAACTGGAGGCTGAGGCTAGGAAGACTGGCAGCAGTATGCTGATTTGGCATCAACATGCTCATTTTAGATCTTGTGAATATTAATTCCTTCCTCCTAACTCCAAAAATGCACCTAAAAGGAAATGGAACACTATCTTATGTAAACTGGCAAACCTACTGATGCTTACAGGCTCCATAGGATAAGAATGTGGTGCTGACAGCATCGCAGTTCCAAATTCAGACTGTGCTACCACAATGGTGTGAATGAAGCTGGTACAATAAAAGATACTCTGAAAAGTCTCATATTTGAACTGAAATATTTTAGTTGAATAAGTTCAACACTTCTCTGGATTTATCCCAAAACTCAACTTATAAACTGCTTTCATAATCTTTTTCAATCAACAAGTCATTACTGAGGCAGCACTGTATAACAAATATTACTGAGAAGACTCTAAATTTTGGTACTGAGGTTCTTGAATTCTTTTACAGCATATACATTTCCATTTCAAAAACTGGAATGTGAAGACATGACAGCAGACTTTAAAAAATAATGCAGTGATAAAAAGAAAAATAAAATATTCTTTTAAAATAAAAAGTTATTTAGGAAAAAAAAGGTATTTAGGAAACAAAGGATAATTCCTCATCATTTTTTGTAAGCAAAAAACAATTAAGTAAAAGAATTCTTTGCCTAGGGGCATCTGTCATTATTAGAATGGAAACCATGGGCAAGTCACCTTTTGAAGTAAGCAAAAATGTCAGCTTTTTCCAACTCATTGTTCTGCATTCTACCTGAATGCAGAAGGTAAGAAAAGTTGATTTTAAATATCATGGTAAGAAGTGAAAAATCAGGTCTTTTCAAAATTTGCACCTCAGTAGGTCTCATGCTTCTTCTAGCCTCTGGCCTACCTTGACAGAGGAGAACTGGAAGCAGACTTCAGAGCTGGATGACCACTGAGCTTTGGCACAGCCTCTTGTTAGGACCTCACTGTTTAATCTCAACAGCTTTTAACTGGAAGAATCCTGGTTTGAGGCAGATTAGTGACACTGATTACAAATGGTGGATGACAAATGAAAGCAGGTGTTATCTATATCTTCTCTGGCCATTCAGAATGGTGTTCAAGCAGACTTTTCATGAACACTACTACATAACCCTGTAGCTGGGCTCCACTCCTGTCATGCCTCACATATTACACAAGTTATCTTCTCTGCTATGCTGTCAAGCTACCTGCAAGTTTAATGCTCATCATCTAATGCTGTGGAGTCATTCCCAGAAGGCATGGCTCAAGCCCAAGAGACCGTGGTAGGCAGATAAGGCATTAATTAGAAAAAAAAGCACAACTGCTCTGGTGTTCTCTTCTGCAGTAGTCACAATCTTGCATTGATTCTGTAAAATAACTTTTATAAAATAACCATGGACACATCTTCCTCAAAATCTGCCATTATGGAGAATTAATTCTGCGAACACACTCTGAAACCTTTCTATTTCTACACTATCTCTGTATATAAATTATGAATCCCACTGAATTATTGAATTTGACAGTTCATTGTGAAAATGAGTTGCACAGACTTTAGTTTTCACTGTTTAGAAAAAAAAAACTTCTACAGAAATTACTAAAAAACCTCACAAATTTAATAGTTTCAATTTTTTTTTTTCAAGTCCAAATTTTAGTGGTGTTGAGTAATGTCTGTTATATGCTTTCCATCCTGTTTGTTTCTGTACATTCTTGTTTTTAAAGAATTTTCTTGTACTTTAACAAGTTCTGAAACATTTTCTAATTTTTTAGCTTTTAGGAGGGGTGGTATCCAGATACAGGTATTCAGCATGAAGACATGGCACTGATTTATTTAATGGGTTATTTCCATTAATATTTTTATCTCATTTAAAAACTACTTCACACGTTGCTTAATACTGTATTTCATACAGAATGTTTTCAATAGACTATTGACAATAACTGCACAGAGCACCCACTGCCATTTCAGAAACTATGTGCAGTGCTTGTCACATTTGTCAGTATCCTTTTCTTTACATTACATCACATCACTGAACTTCACCTACCATTATCTTATCTTCTGAAGATATTTTCCAGTGTATTCCACATTTTTCCTTTGCTTTGGCCCATATAAACATTGTGTCAAATGAAAACTTTCCTGTTTCATTGACCAGTACTTTCCCCTTTTCACCAGTCCTGAAATAAAATTTAACATTTTAGCATGTTTCAACTATTCATTATCACCTCAGTAGCTTTTTATGTAGAAACACTCTATTATCTACAACAATTCTCCACCTACTTACTCTCCTTATTAGCTTAATATATAGGATTTTACCTTAAGAATTTAAAAACTCCAAACTCGTTTTAATCCAATCTCTTTTGAGAGACAATTTTTCCTTGTAGAGTATGGATAAACAAACAAGAATTCTGATAGATCCTCTTTGCAGTCTAAAACCTGTTGTTTACTCATTATTTTATTCCTGGTATTATTAATGTTCCTTGTAGTAGAATGGGTCTTCATCTATATTACCCTGGATGATTCTTGCTTCAGTTACAGCACAAAAAAAGGCAAAACATCTCCTATCATCAATTTTTCTGATATAATAGCCAATTTAAATAGAAGACTGCATACTTATGTTAGCATTTCAACCACTCAGTCTTAATTTACCATGGAATTTTTTCAAGTACAGTATGAAATTTTCATTGGCTTTTTTGTTGGGTTTTTTTCTTTAATTTATCAGGTTGTTCCAGTACATTTGATTTTGCAAATCTGAACTTCTTACAGGCATTAAATTTTTAAAACCTAAAATATTAGGGTATTCTTAATATACTCCAACTGAAAGATAATTTAGAATTCTCAGTACTTTGATCATCCTTAAATGGCTCTGTTCTTTTGGCAGATCAGCTTCTCATGGTTTTGTGTCTGTTGGGTTTTATGCAGGTATTCTTTAGTAAATGCAGAGTCCAGAGAAGAAATAAATGGCTTATCTGTATATTCAGACCTTTATTTTGATACAATTATGTTACTGTTATCTTTGGAAGTTTCTACTTCTGGGGAAAGCACTATTTACTTTTAAGAATTTCATGTTAAGAAAGCAAACCAAACAATTAACCTAAGTACCAGCCTACGTTTCCAAAAGAAAATGAGCTTGTGTTCTGCAATCCATGAAGTTCAGTACTCTTTTAATTTTCCAGCTGCAATGAATTGTATCTTTGACTAACAAAACAAAAACTCGTGCTGGCAAGCTGCTCTATTTTAGTTATATGTGTCCTTGGATAAAAACTGACCCATAGGTTTGTGTAGACACAGCCTGGTTTTCCTTTGCCCAAAGGAACCGCAGAAGCTCAGTCTGCGCTTGAGTTCTGGGGCAAAAGGGAGAAAAGCCAGCATGAAAACAGTGTGAATTATGTTCAAAACCATTGCTCACAGCAGGGAAAAACAATTCCTTCTTTTCCGGTTTCTGGTGACTGGCCGTATGTGCAGATAATTGTAGTGTGGTGCAAATCCAAAATTGCACGTTCAACGTGGCTTCCCTCTGTCACTGCTGCTCTCCAAAAGCCAGGTCAAATTACAGACACTACCAGAGACCCGTGTCCTCTAAGCTGTAGCTTGACATTGAAATGCTGCCTATAATACATGATATATTAAAACTTCCATCCAGCTGATATTCTCTAGACATAGGTCTAGTGTTGGTTTGTAGTATCAGAAAGATTTAGGAGTTCAAAACTATCACTAAGCCATGCTGAGTTTTTAAAGATACATTATGCAGGACAATGCTGTACGGTGCTTTTACCTCTACATTTTGTTACTGTGGCCTTAGATACAAAGCAGCAATTTTGCATTCTTGGCTTTACATCACCATTGTTTACTACCTAGAGTAAATTGGACAACTCACTCATCATTTCCAGGACAGGTGACAAGGGAGAACAAAGACTAAAACAGGTTTATTAATATTTGTTTGTAGAGGGATGTTACTGGGATTAACTTCTATATTCCAATTTAAATAGGATTAAAAGGATTAGCTTGAATAATAGAAGCATACAGCACATTATAAATACTTATGGTTCATTTAATTAATAGGTTTGGATATGAACATAAGATACATCAAAGTATTCCAGAATAGACTACAATTACATTATTTTTAAATAATAGAAAAGAAACTCATGAGTCATTAATAAGGAGATGACTTTGGAAAAAGGCAAACTCATTCAGCAAATATAATGTTTTACAAGACACATTTTCTATTTATATGTATAGTTAATAACATCTATTATACAGTCTTCAACTTAGAAGCCTGCGTTTGCTGAGAAAAGTACTTTAAAACAGAGATTTAATTACATGGTGTGAGAGTTCTTTTGGCAACATCAAGAGGGAGAAAGTCATTTGTGTTTAAATGAAATGTTTTGAAGGAGAAAAACAACTTTACTTAAGTATTCCACAAGTTTCAAACAGCAGGAAGAGAATGGAGCTTAGAATTTCTTCTTCCTGACATATGTTGGCATAAAAATGACTAAAAATATGCTATATTTACCTTATTATGTAAGATGGTTGCACAATTTTCATCCTCATCATTCTTTGCTCCGCGCTTGTTGGGGTTGTCTTTTTTCTTTTTTAATTCATGGAAGAGTATTCTGAAAGTGACCTGGAGACCAGAAAAGGTTCATTTGAAACAGTGTCTGCAACGCTCTTACACTGATTTTATTAAATGATACAAGTGTAAGAGGAGTACATGCAGCCCCAGACAAGGACAGGAGGTGCATATACCCACCTGCATTTTTACTTTTTGTTTAAATAAGGACATATCTGCGCACAAAGTGTGTTCAGAGCAATAGCTCCTAAGTGTCCATCTCAACATTAATTGTTCAGTTGTTTTACAGATAAAAGACTGGTGTAGTCAGTACACCAGTTGTTATATTGGCAAAGGTCATCTAAATCTGGCATCTCAAGGCAGATATACCATGGTCAGACATGTGACAATGGCCTGATGGCTCAAATATGAAAGCCTAGAGTTAATTTTTTCATGCAGGACTCTATCCAGTCCGCATGGAAGTAAAAGAAGCACCTTGCAGATCATATTTCAGAGTTTCTTATGTCTAGCAGTGTGTTCTGCCAGAGTATCACTTTGAGATGTTAAACACAAAAATGAACTTATGGAAGTAAAATTGTGACAAGCATATTTGGTTTAGGAAAACAGGACTTCCTCAACTCAACACACCATCTTTCTTTTACACAATAATAGCTTTAAATACCATAAGAGTTACTGGATTAAGAGGCTTACTGCAGGTTAAGTGGGAGCAACAGCAGTACACCTTTTTTACAGTGTCCAAACAATCTGCTTCAATGCTGCTCTGGTAACACTATGCAAGCAAGATTTCTGTTTTCCAGAGACCTCTTCTTTTTTTTTGAAATTGCAAAGATGCCACTTAGTATTACTCCAGAGGAAGCATTCCTGGAAAGGCAAGTTGTTCAGTAGTAAATGAACCAACATCATCAGCAGATTTCATGAAACAACCAGAACAGATGGAAGTAATTTTCAGTCACTACTGGTCTAAGCTGGCTTTGAACCTCTAAGCTAAAAATAGAAAGGCTCTATTTCCTGCTACTATTTACCTCTATTTCCTTTTTTCCCGTTTTTGCCTGTATTTTTATTATGAAGACTATCTCAGTTTAAAATTTAAAATTTGTTACTACAGCTGTCAAGAAACTTAGTTGTATGAGGCAGGTTGTCCTTTGTTCTCTTCTTCTACCATTACCTTCCCTACTTCCCACAAAAGTTACCTTTTCTCTGCTTACCAGATGTTTTCCTCTTTGTCTCTTGTATCATCCTCCACTCCCTGAGGTTTGTTTTTTTTTTGTTATTCTCTTCTCAAACTTCACTTCTTGCAGGGATCTTTGCTAACAAGTTGTGTGAGTGGGTCTCATTTCAGAAATTACCTTGGAATGTGTTTGAGTGCTTTGCTAAATAAGGATGTCTCAGCTGCCCTGCCACATTACTCATTTCATTATTCAACAGCTGACCTTCCCTTTCATCCACTGAAAACAGTTTTGTGAAACTCTTCTTATCAAAATCAAAGCCTAAATCTTATTCTTGTGGGTTTTTCTTATATCACAGGAGGGGTAAATGGACTAATACAGATTTTTCAATTACACAATTAATATTAACCTTATATGACATATTTGCCTGTGATAGCAAGTGGAAGTGAGCAGAATGACCTGATAGGACTCTTTAAATGCTACAGACTATCAAATAAATAATGATGCAATCACTAGAACCATAGTGATCTTTCTCTGGTCCAAAATATCAGAGTAGATCGAATTTCACTTATTCAAACAGTGCCATAAGACAGGACAAGGGAATACCACCATCACTATGGAGGCAGTGCCAGGTTTATTTCTGTAGATTTTTTATTTTAAATTTTTTTTCTGTCCTCGAAGCGTGAAAAAAATACCTACTCTCTCTAGGTTGCTTCTTATTTACTGAAAGTTTCTCTCTGAACAATCTGATTTTAAAGTAAGGTTATATGAAAGAAAATTCTTTAAAAGTCCACGGGTAATTTTTCAACCTGGTACATAAGGAATTAGACACATCCCATTAAAAACAGCTGGAATTATGTATGTAATTCCATGCATACCATGCAGAAAATTTACCCTGAGCCACTAGCCACTTCTGTTTCCCAAACTTTCCTAAGGCTAAAATCACTATGAAGAACATCTGGGCTCTGTTCTATGGGGATTTCTATTTTATTCTATCAATATTTTCCCCCGTTTTAACACATGAAAATTGTAATTAGATATTCCCATATTAGGCATATGGGAACATCCATTGCAGATGATGCTCCCAGGAAAATCTGGTTTCTCAATCTCCTCTGCTTCACTATTATACCTGTCATGTCTGATTCAGTAGCATTTTGCACCTGCCAGTCATAGCTAAATGACACACTACATGTATTGAGGATGCATTTATTAGCTGTCCCAATGCTTACACTTTGTCAGGATTATGCTGGAATCTGAAGAGGTGTCTTAAAATAACCTCACAAATATTTAAGGCTACAGAAAATTACACAGTGACATCTGTAACTGTGCAATAGAGAAAGGCTAAAGGGATTAAAAAATAAAGTGTATTTTCAGGATCTCATAATAACCACAAAGAATAAAGAAAAGGAAATGTTTAAAATATAATTTTAAAAAATGGAGGCTTCATTAGCATTCAACAAGAGTTCCTAACTATATATACGCACACAAATAAAAGTATATTTTGTTATACAGATTTTACATTTATACATATATATGCTTGCATGCAAATATATATGCCTATATATTATAGCCTTAATAATTCTGTGAATTCTCTGATATGTAAAAATATATCTAGCTATTTTTATAAGTGACTGAAGCAAGATCAGGAAGGGCAACTTGGCCTTAAACATTTTATTATCATGTCAAAATTATCTACAGATAAGCTAACTAAAGCATGTAGAGATCAGTTAAAGTTGCACAGTCCGCCTGTTTTTAATGTTCTACCATACTTCCTCAGCTAGGAGAAATATATTATGCCAGTCCAGTCGTTAAACACAAAGATTGCTGCTCCTTGTTAATTTGATCAGGCAAATATTGATTCCACCAACTCAAAAACAGCATTTGACCAAATTTTTTTTCATTTCATTTGGGTGGAGCAGCATTATGGAGTTTTACGTAATCCTTCCTATTATACATGGCCAACACAATTGCACACAGCTTTATCTTCTGCCTTCATACCTAATTAATTGGAATTATAAGATGCAATATTATAATTTCACCTGATTATGCACGTATATATGTGTCCATAAGTTGTCCTGTTGCAAATGTTAAAAATTTTACTTTCATAACTTTTTCTCTGCCTGAACCCTTTTAAAACTGGTTTGTAATTTACTACTATTAAAGATTGCTTTAATCTTATTATGTTAATTTTTCTCTATTACTACTCTAGAAAACTCCACTGGACAATAAGGAAGAAGGAGGAGCCCATTTTTTACTCTAAGCTCATAAAGAAAAACGAAGCTGGCTATTACTGCACATATGCAAAAATAAAATGTTAAATGTGTGGAAAGAGACTTTTTTCCTAAGAACAGATAGAATTACAGTCAAATGTATGCTAAGGTTGGCTGATCCCTTGAATTTGCATAAGATAATTCCCAGGGTTGAAATAATGATTTTAAAAAGTGGATGGACCTAGTTTGGTCAGTATTCTGTGTTTCTGTGCTTTGTGTATTTAGTAAATATATACTTCCAAAAGCCAGTTCTAATCAATGTCAATGTGTTTATTTCTCAGTTATACAGACCAGAGTGCTATTCATCTCTGAAGATCTGATTGAAAGTGATTTCCTATTTTACCTGATGCAAAGGCAGAAATGCATAATTTATTTGCTCTCAGATTATGCCTTTCAGATCAGTTGTTGCTTTCCATGTTTTTCTTTGCCTCTTATTTTAAAATTAAAATTTGCATATTTTAAAATTACTATTTAAAAAGTATTCAAAAATCATATTGGAAATTTCATCATCTTTGACTTTTCAATAAAATTTAGTAATTTAAAATCTAGAGAATTTGTATTGATAAGACATCTGATCTAAAAATTTCATTAGAGAATGAGATTGAGTGTCTTCAGTCAATCAACTTTACATTGGCATTCCTGAACCTCAAAGTTCACCTCCAATACTGATAAGCTATCCATGTTCTCTTGAAGTGTTGTGCAGGTGTGTACATCATGTATGCATACTGGTGCTATATGTAAAAATATTATTAATATTGACTACTATGTCCAGTGAAACATTTTGGATGTGTGAAAATATATGCTTCTGCACCTAATATAAAAAGTATTAACTATGGAAATAGATCCACTGCATGACAGCCACTGCAGGAAATCTTGCAAATATATTTTGTAAAATTTTTGCATTTGCAAGTGCATCTCAATGAATTCTCTACATCAGAAAGCAGTTTCTATTACGAGTATGTGGACTCTTCTTAAATGAACTGTGTGTGTGTGTTTGTGCTACACAGACAGGTTTTGTTTGAGCTTAGGCATATTGCATGTGGCAGGCTGCTGAAACATGAATAAAGACAGTAGGAAAAAGGCAATGCACATCCTGCTGGCAATCAAGGGCAGGGATTGCTGCAGACTTCCCTTGTGCCAAATCTCAAGGTTCACCCAGAAGCTCCCAAGATCATTTCTTAGCCCCTAGATTTTCATGTTGAATTATCTGTCTTGTTTGCTAAATGTACCTACTTCTTATTTTATTTAAATCACATGAAGTAGGTGTATTTGACTTCCCAGCAGAGAATGCAATATTTAGTAAATTCACTATGCACAACTGAGAAAAGGTGAAGCATATTATGTGAACATAATTTGGGGGTAAATTTAAATGACATACCTTTTTCTCTGTCTCCTTTCCACAGCCTGAAGCTGGAAACATAAAGTGCTGCTCATATGCTCTTTACAATTTACTCCTGAGAAACACTGACCACAAAAGTCAGTAAACATTCATCATGAGCTTTAGGCTACTTTCCTTGGATTTGGCCTGAGGCTAAGCTGAGGGCTAAAAACATTCCATGAGAGAGTTACAGTTTTAAGAAAAATAAATAGATTGCTAGTACAGCATGGTTACTCAGCTTGGTCTCAGGCTGGAAAAATTTCCTTCCCCCCAAAAATACATAGAATTTTATGTTAGCTGTCTGTCATATTATAACTGATACTGTGGTTGTAAATCACCAATATGCTAATCAACATAGCTGTCCTGACCTACTTACCACATATTTCTTCCAGAGCTACCCATAACATGTCACATTGAATCCACTCTGAGAAGTACAAACCAAACCTACTTCAACCCATTTAGCACAAAGATTCTGAGAAAGGAAAAAAAAAAATTAAAAAAAAAAAAGAGGAGCACAGCAAAGCAAAAAAAAGCTAGGTCAAGTTCTCTTGTTAATCCTGGGCTTCTGTGACATAAAGCCATGTTTGCCACCATGTACTGCCATAAGCAATGACATGATTTCTCATGAAAAGGGCTACAAATAGAGAGGAGAAAGCCCCCACCCAACACCATCTCCTGGAATACACAAAAAATTTGAAAGATTCCTCACTAAATGGTTGGATGTCTTAGCATGGTTACTGTTGTCTTTAAGATGAACAATGCTTACAAGAAAAGAATTGCTTTTTAAAAATTTATTGCATTTTTAACCTTTCATTTTCCTTGAAATTTTTGTTTGGCATGCAACCCTATCTGAGGAAGATTTTTCTACTTGAATGAAATCAAAACACTTGGGAAGAAATTACTTGAAAATATATCCTTTAAACTTTGATAGATATTTTAATAATGTATACATAATCTATTTTAGGTTTTCTGGAAGGAATTTAAGCTTGCTTACTTTAAGTCTAATAAATTTTAATTCCACAATGTATCATTAATAAAGCAAAATAAAATTGCATGAAATATATTAATTGAGATTAATTTGACTGTTCAGATTTTGTTTGGACAGTAACATCAGGAAAGCCATTTTTTAGCAGAAGGAAGACGAGCTAAAATAGATTATAACACCAAGTGTTTTGTCAGGTCATCTAATTGATTTTTTGGGGAACTCACATTTTTTAATCCCTGTCTAGGATATTACAGATGTCTAGGACAGAATAATATTCTCCTAGATAAGATGCAATGGAAGAACTTGAAAGTTTCTATCTCCAGTGAAGATTTCCTAGTGTATTTTACAAGAAATCCTTTAAACCTGCTGTCCTAGACAAATTCTAGCTTAGAGAGCAACAGCCTCCTGTCCTGAGTTTTCTGTGAGTTTCCAGAGCAAACAAGTGTAAGAGGAGCAGATTAGAATGCACTTAGACAAAATTTTACACAACTGGAGATGGAAGATTGTAAAAGAGTACCTGAAAATTTTAATTACATTATGTCTCAAAAAATGGAACTGATGCACTGTACCTTTCCAACTCTTTTCTTATCCTGGTTCTGCTGATAATCCTCAGTGTTGTGAGGTCAGATGTTTGCTGCTGCAGACATGTGACTTCTGCTGAAAAGAAAGAGAGATTCACTCAGGCAGCCAAAAGCAGAACTTGTCTCTCTGTCTCAAATAGAGTGCATTAAACTACACTGTAATAATCACAGATGCTCTGCTCTTGGCAGAATGAGAAAAGCTTGATACAGATCCATGAAATAGCTCCATTAGGTAAAGATGCCTTCAGTCTTTATTGCAACTATTATCTTAACGCAATTTTCACCTAACAAAAATATGGAATTAAAATTACAATAAGACTGAGGAGGAAACTATGAATGAATGTAAAATGCCTGAGTACTTAGGCCCAGTGAGCTTAATCTTTATCAGCACCAAAGCAAAAATCAGGAACTGAAGATGTAGAGCACCACAGTGTTTTGTTCCTGAGTTGACCAGAGCAACAAAAATTCAGGTCTATCCTGTCAGCATCTGCTAGTGAGTTAAATGGATTTAAGCACAGTTCATAGTTGAAATTTGTTCAAAGTAGCAGGGTTATTTCAGGGAAAGAGTTTAAATCTTCAAATTCATCCTCCTCATTCAATTTAATTTCACAGATTATATGCAATTCATCATATCTCTTTGTCTTCTTTTTAAAGCCAAAATCGTATAGGATTTTTTTTCCCCAAATCTAGTTAATTTTACAAGTAAAGAAAACTGCTATTTTTTAGAAAGAGCAATTCTCTCACCTCAGTGGTCATTATAAAAAAATTCCCATAAGACCTAACAGATTTTCCTAGGATTTTCTGACCTTTGGGATACTTGCCTGGCTTCCCTATTTTCTGAAAAAAACAGCATATTGTATCTTCTGAAAAGCCTTGTATCTGGTCTGATGTAGAAGGTAAGACCCTTTGGCCCTTGAAAGTGGAGGCAAAATAAAATAATTTCTGAACCTTTGCCTTAGGATTCCATTACTTTCAGTTGCAATTAGAGGATCCCTAGTAATGAAGTGAAGTAATTGCAAGAACATAAACACTCCTACAGATTTTGAATCCAACATTTATTTGTTTTTTAATTCATTGATTTAAAAGAGGAAAAAATATTTTTACTGAAAATAACAAAATTTCACTTACAAATTAAAATACCTTGCCTAAGAGAAAACATCAGAAGAAAAAGAATCTGCATTTCATTAAAAATCTTCTCACAAATTCTACCTTTTCTTTCTCTGTATCTCTGAAAGCTCCCATAATGGTGTCATGATAAAAAGAAGGAAGATTGGATACTTTAAATTTTGTTTTCTTGTTATAGCCCAAATGATGTGTTAGTCCTCCATACCAGGACACTTTTGTAAATAGGAAGAAATATAGTTTGGCCTATTGAACATATTAGAATCCCTTCCACTGTTCTACATCAACTACAGTCTCCAGTGACACCTTTGGCTGGGTGCTAACCAAGTCACAACTAGTTGGCTTGGATTTACTGCTGAATTTTCACTTATGAAATTAAGACAGAGCAAATCTGAATGGTGGTACTAACAGGTAAACTTCCATAAGCATGAATGGTGCAAAGCTGATTTACACTAGGAAGGGATGCAAGAACCCAAGGGATAGGTTATAGTACTTGCTTTGCCATAAAGCAAAAATCCTTTGGATATATTCAAAGATGGGGACAGTAAAGAACATACCTGTGGGATCTATCACACACTTCATATTTTCAGCACTATACAATTATTGTGCCTAATCTTACCAAAGTTCATATGTAGAGTTCTTGAGTCTGTATACATGATAGACTACCATTAATTTCAGGAAAAACAGCTCTAATGCTATCTAGATTGCTCAGTCTTACTAGAGATGTTGTACAAAATAATCATCTGAGCCTCAGGATATGATTTTACACATTCCTTGTGTGTTACCTAACTCCATTACGAAGCGTACAGCCTGGCAGTCTTCCTTTGAGGATGAACAAATATTACAGGGAACATGCTACATGCCAGACAAACAGCCTTAGCTTAAAGTCCTGCCAGATGAATATGTTGCCTTTTATGGATTTGAAATGCATTTCAAATACACAGCAACACATTGCAATCTCACAATATGCCTATGATCCTATTAAGACAGCCAAAAAAAGACCTTGAGAAAAAGGTAACCATGGCCTGAAACAACACTATAATTACCACTATGTCTTGTCAACACTGCAGTTACCAAGAGTGACTAAGATAGACAAGTTAGAGATTGCAGAGTCTTAAAATACTACATTGAAAAGCTTCGCTGTACTGTCTAAAATTCAGACCTTCAGTAGGAAGAATGAAGAGAATAATGAAAAAAACATTCAAATAGTTTTTCCAGGTAAGAAATTATAACAAAGAAAATTTATTTGCATACCAAAAATGCCATGGGAATACAAAATTTTTTGCTTAAATGAATTTGAGTATTCCAGTGGCTTATTTTTGTTTGCTTTGTCGTTTTGAAAATGAAAAAGGCAGGTAGGACAACAAAACCTGTACCAATACTTTCTAAGTGATATAGTTTCAGTCACATCCCGAGATAAATCCCTTATATAACAGATTTTCATGAGTTTTGATGTTTATGATGTTTGTGAAAATAAAAAAAACTTTGCGAACAAACCATTCAAAACTGACCCCTTATATTTGAACACAAAGCTGTGAACATTATACTTTGCTATCAAAATCCCCCCAACTTAATAAACTCTGATACAAATAAAAGAAAATCAGCCATTTTATAGAGCATCTGCTGAGTCATACATTGTAAGGAGAACAAGAACATGTTTGAAATACAGAATTACCATGGCCCTAGAGAACCCTATTTTGTGGAGTGTTTTCATCACAATCCAGTCCAAGATAATTAAATTTTCTGTTCTAAATCTTTGCCTTTTTGGCAAACCCAGCCTAAAGCTGCAAGTCCTAGAAACTTGTAGAACATGTCAAGCAACTTCTGTAAAATCTAGATGTCACAAGATACCTAGAGGTTATGATACACCACTAAACCAAGCAGACTGGGCCCATGCTCTGGTTCTTAAACCCAATGGCACAGCATGGTGTGTGTTTACACAATGGAACTCTTCCATTCTCTCCCACGCCAATAATTTGGCATCCTCCATAATATCCAGAACACTTCTTGTTCCCTGGCATAATGCTATCCCTGAACCTTGCCTAGATACTGACTGGGAAACTACAGTTGTCATGAACTAAAACCATGGCAGGCATCTTGCTCGCTATTAAATAGTGTGGATGGTTGTTAAACAATAACCCAAGCACATCTCCTGGTTTTCTTTAGTTTACTGCTATACATAAGGTTATAGCCTGAAGAGGCTTTAAGGTTTCCTAAGCCTTCAGTCTAGGAGTGCTGACTCAAGTCAGAGCTGTACAGACTTACATGTTTCTCAATCTGTATCAGGGAATTTGGTAACAGTAAAGACAAAAGTGTCTGGCTAACCTGAGTGGTAGGTCTATCTTAAGACCCTTGACCTAGAACATCCCAGGATTAACAGTAAACATGGACTACAAACTTGCTTCTGCTCCTTTCCTCAGGGAGTTCTAACTCCCTGAAAGGAGGGTGTAGCCAGGGGGGGGGGTTGGTCTCTTTTCCCAGACAACTCTCAGCAAGACTGAGAGTCAAGGGCATGGTCTCAAGTTGTGCCAGGGGAGGTTTAGGTTGGACATTAGAAAGAATTTCTTTACTGGGAGGGTGATCAGGCCTTGGAATGGGCTGCCCAGGGAAGTAGTGGATTCTCCATCCCTGGAGATATTTAAAAGAGACTGGATGTGGCACTCAGTGCCATGGGCTGGGAACTGCAGCGGGAGTGGGTCAAGGGTTGGACTTGATGATCTCTGAGGTCCCTTCCAACCCAGCTAATTCTATGATTCTAAGAGCTTCAACTTGGGTGCTTTTACTCCTCATCATATTCTGGCTCTCAGCAGTGGAAACAGGAACTCAGTTCACCAGGTGTTACAGAACCAAAAACCAAACCGACCAACCAACCAAAAAAAAACCAAAAAAAAAACAAACCCCACAACATACAAGCAAACAATTAAGCAGCACTTCCTTGCATAGCACTTCCTGTGCTAGCCCCACTTATTAGGATGAAATACATTTGTTACTCCTGCTTGAAATGCATGTGGAAATCTCTAATCATAAAAAATACAAGTTTTTCAGAAGGTCAGTGCAAGCCTGGGAAGCTAGCAAGAACAGCTTTAATGCAACAAGTTACTATTAGCCAAATTGCTTCAACAAGGAATCTGGTTCTGTGTCTGGATGTGCAGAATAGGTGTGTTTAAACCCAGAGTTCTAAGAAAGAAGAGCTGCACCCCTGTTCAGAGATGTATCCAATCCACTCGAGGACTTTGTTCACAGCAGTGATTTTGGCCAGTGCTCAACACCACACATATTTTTATTTACATTTAACACACCAGTGAGTCACAATAGGACTCCTTAAATCAGGGCACCATAATCCTTGTCATTTTCAACTGACAAACCACCCCACTGCCACAAAAAGACTATTCCTAATGAGGAGCAGCATGCTAATTATTTAACTGCAGTAGAGATTTAACTACTCTTTTGTTAGCACATTCCTCCACGTAACCACTTGCACTCTCCTCTGGACAAATTACATACTCCATAATTGAGAAAAACTTTCATTAACACCAATATCTCTTCTGTGGACAGTGGATTGAGCTATGTATTCTCTCTGTATAATGAATGATGATAGCTGCCTTCTGCCTTTCATTGGCTTTAAATAGAAGACATTTCTGAAATTCTCTCTTCAGGTTGGTACTACCTTAATCTTGGATGTATCTCCAAAGACACCAGTCTTTTCCTATTGCCTGACTCCAAACAACACTTTTTTTGGAACATAAACTTCACATTCTACACCTATTTGTCCTTGTACTACACTACACTACAGACATGTATTGGAAAAGAATTGGAATCTGAAATCAAAGAGTATTAAGGAATGGCTGTGAGGAGGAGGTAGTGGTTTTAGATGCAGTAAATATCACTGGTTCAAAAGCGGTTCAGAATAATTTGGCACATTTCAGAAGCTACTGCTAATTTGCACAAATCCTCTATTACATCAGAAGCCTCATATATATCAGTTTTATATATACATTTTATTGTGATATGTGTATTGTGGAAAACACACAACTTTGTTCAATGGTAGAAGTTTCATCTGTACACGTCAACCTATTTGTTACTGAAAGTGTGTATATTTTGAAGACATTATTTTGAATTAGTCAGGTAGAAGGCTTCTTTGAAGCTGGATAGTTCACTGGTTTCTTTTAAGTTCCTACCAACCATCTATAACCAGAAAAAAGCACACTTATGGCACTGAGTAAATAGTATTGAATTTCACTGTGCCACTGCACAGCATTCTAATACATTCAATATACTGCAGCAAAAAGTCTCTGAGATTCTTTTACCACTGGTTGCTGTAATAATTAGATAAAATTTTGTAAATAACAAAAAATGTTACTAAAAGTATATTTATTTTATTTTTGTTCATTGCAGTCAAGCAGAACACATGTAGAGGACATTCAGAAAGTTTAGAGGGTACCGTATTAGCCATTACCAATTTGTTGAGGTTTCTTTCCCCCAAGCTTGTCTGCATACAGCCTTTACTGAAGTAATTAAAATGAAGCTGGGGGAATGTAATAAGAGAACTGTCACTGTATGTAACCTATTATCACATCCACTTCTGTCAAAATGTACTCCTTGCCACTGTGCCAAACTTAGTACTAGGTTAGATGGACCACTGACCTGATGAAAGAGGCTATACCAACCTCTGAGCCATGCAAAAGATGCAACCCTTAGAAATACTTCCCAGCTTTCTAATGCTAAATAGTTCAATAGCTTTGTGGAAGGATGGGAGACTTTCTCTAGGACAAAAGGGCTGTGTCACTAACTCCTAATTTGACCAAACTTTTTATAGAATTTTGTCCTATTATACTTACTATCTGAAGAAATGCACTCCCATCAATTTTTTTTTTTTTTTTTTTTTTTAATGCAGGTTTCTTGACATAGGAAATTACTAAACCCAGTCCTAATTAACACACACTAAAACATCAAATATCAGATATGAGAGGCCTAAAGTTGCTTCCAAAGCAGCAATATAAGGGAGAGAGCAATGGGAACTAAACTAAATAAATAGTACATCTGAAAGTGGATTCTGCAGTTACAAGGACAGTAACAATTACAGCCATTAACGTTGTAAGGTACTGCTTAAAAAATCTTTGGTTGCCAGTAAAGAATGAAGAAGAAATTAGAGAAAATTCTGCACGTGGAGTTTGTGGTCAGTTTCACTACGACATTATTTAAAAGGATAAATGAACACCTGAGTTATCACGTTACAGTGCAATGCATTATAGTGAAACTAAAGCAAAGCAACAGATGTCTGTGATGAAAAAGATTAAGGAAAATAAAACCATCATGAGGTTTAGTTAAAGGATTTCAGGAAGATCTAAAATATTTTCTTGCATCAGCAAAGAAATCTTTGGAGCCAGTCTTTTATATGTGTTTCAGAGTATCAAACACCTCACCTTCAACACAAAATCTTCGTCGAACGAAGGATTCTGTACAGATAACAATTTCTCCAAATCCATTTATTACTTCCTTTTACAAGTTTATTTTATTTCAAAAGATTATTAAAGGCAGCTCTGTTCAAACTGAAATTCTGCTCATGCTGGGTATGTGTAGCTGGCTAAGTCACACAACACTCTTTATATTCCTGCACAGGCGCTTTGCTAATTACTCATCAAAATCATCCTTCTGTATTTATAAATTACTTTTTGTAATCAACATTTTGCATTTTTCTTTCAGACTTACTGCAATTTCCATTTGGTGGATACTGAGGGAGAAACAAAACAAAAATATAAATCAGCTTGACTGAAGCCAATTTATTTTAAAATTTGAGTATTTGTGGGTATTTCCCATCTCCAGTAGTTATGCTGGAAATAGAATTGCTTATTGCTTTGTAACACTCCAGGGAATTTGTCAAACTTTGACTTACACATTATAAGAATGTTCAGAGTTTTCATTTTGCAATTGAGAAGAGCTTTAAATGAAGTGAAATTTCAATTAAAAATTGTCAGGAAAATGGATTTAAGGGCCACATTTTCAAGTTGTTAACAATAATATCCAGAAAAACAAGGAAAATCAGATTTTTCTACTTTAATTACTAATTTAGTATTGTCTAGATTAACTATAAATCAGCTTTTATAAAGCTGATGTAGTAGGAAGCTTTTACAGCTTCATATGTTGGAAGGAAAAGAACTTGTAGGAGAAAATGCAAAGGCTACATTATAAAATCACTTTTATCATCACAAGCATAAGGTTCTGATAAAGAAAAAAAATGCAAGCATATAACATTTTCTAAAAAAACATCAAAGCAATGCAATATCTCTGCATTGTGAAATGCCTTGCACAGGCAGAAAGGCATAGATAGGCATAGGATAGAAAGCAAAATTATGAATACTATCAATCCTCCTGATTGAATTTTTAAGCTAATGACTGGCTGGGGTCAGGAAATATTTTTCCCCTTTTTCTTCCTTTTACAGAGGCTTCAGAATTTATTCAGAGTAATTTGAGCTATCTTGGATTCTTGAACTTTCAAGTTAATCTTAAATTTAGTAAGTTGAAACAAGTTTTTTCTCATGGAAAAAGATATTTTATATATATGTACAAATGTTTATATACTGTTTGCGTTTTATATTATATGTAATATAAAACAAGAGAATAATTCTGGACATTATTAATATTTAAAAAAAAAATTTTTTTTCTAGCCATAGAAAAGAAACAGAAAGTTAAAATGGAAATAGCACCTAAAGACCAGAACCTCAAAGATTGATGTAGCAATATCTCAGCAGTTCCATATGAAGGCAGCTTAATTCATAACAATATGACTTCCACAGCTCTACCAATGTACTGACTGTTTACATTTTTTCACTCCAAGCTAACTGGATTCTTCCTTTCAAAACTCTAAATAAAGAATTGATGATCTAGCTGTTTTTTTTCCATCTCTGAGTACAATGATACTAACCATATGTCCACTTTCCTCTAGTTAAAGGCAGGCATTCAATTAATGACAAAAAGAAAAATGCAAGTGAAACATGATACAATGTTCAGTGGAGAAAGAGATGCTGTTAATATTTTGATTATTGTGGTACAGCATCAATTACATACTGGTAAATTTCAGAACTCCATGTATCACAAGCACACATCTCACACATTGAAGGATGTAAACCCCCATGTTCTGATATGGGACACAGAACACTGTGAACTGTTGGCTAGGAAATGTGTTTTGAGAACAGAAAAACTGCAGTTTTCCAAATGGAGCTAGCTATTCATCCAGTATTAAGTTGTAAATCTACCTCTCCACACAGAAGACCTCCTATGTTATAAATTAATGGCTTTCTCATAAAAATAGGCTGATAAAAAAAAAAAAAAGGTGAAATACAAAATCATTTAGAAATAATAGAAATAATATAATAATTGGCCACTTCAGCCATGTCAAATATAAGTTGCAAGAGCTGAAAACAGATCAAAAATGGTTTTTCATAGTGCTTTAAAATGTTTCATGAAGGTCCAGTGTGCTAATGGTTTGGATCTATTCCACAGAAAAAACTGTTTTTCTAATGATAAGTCAGTGACCCAACTAGCTACAGATCTTACAAAAATCAGTAGCTGCAGACAAAATTTTTACTTATGCTGGTGATATTGTGGACTAAAAAAGTTATTTATTAGTCATTTCTATGCGCTTAGCCTTGAAAGAGAAAACTTCTGGTAAGTATAAAAATCTTCCTAAAATTTTGAGGTAGGTCTTGGCTCTCAGGAAGGGGTTTGGACACATTTCAGTTCTGTGGCACCTGCCAGTCAAAGGGCCAACACCTCTATTTTAGATGCCCTTTAACTTTTTCACTGCCCAGTTATAACAAGGAACTGGAGCTGTCATTGTCTGTGAAGTGATTTCTGACAAATAACTGAAGTACTGCTGTGTTTGTCAGTTGTGACAATTGTTATTTTTAGGGGTAAGGGAAGGAAGAGAAGGTGTTGCAGTTATTTTATGTGGATACGAGACAGGCTTAATTTAAGCAGTGAAGCACTAGATGGAGTTGTATAATCCATTATGCAGGCCTAAAAATAGTAAGGCCATACTAACTAGATTTATTTAATTAATAACATTCATACAAAGAGCAGAAATATATTGATAATCACATTCTTTGTAAATGAAGGGGTGGTCCAAAGAATGTGCACACACATGTGCAGACAACTGCAGCAAGCTGGGCTCCTTCCTTTTAAGTTCTTCCCTGACTGGCCCGGGAATGCAGCACAGTCTTAAGCAATTTAGAAAACATGTGTTTTGTTAGTCGAGATTAATAGACTTTTTTGAGATACTTACAGCACAGCACCATGACACCTGATGTTGGATTTTATTCAGGGATAGCAAGAAAGAGGAGAAAGAACAAAGATCCTTTTTTTTAATCTTTTTTTCCCTTTCTAAAGAGCTCTTTTACTGAAATTGTCTTCATCATCTGCTGTGCTTCAAGGGAGGACACTTACTTCCACATATCAGCCCAGCTGCAGAAATCCACTGACTGTGAAACCAATGCCCACTCTGCTTCTGTCTTTCAACATTTTTTTTGCAGGAAGGAACAAGTTTGCTAAGGATGACTTTTTTCCAGCTTTTTGATTCAGACAAAGAAATTAAAACCCCTACAAGCTTTTGAAGTATATGAAAAAGGGAAACCCAAGATATCTCCCTGATATCAAATAATATGTATTTTTCCTCACTGTACATCAACTGCTCATCTCTGAAAGCAAATCATCCATGGGAACATTATGCATCTTAATGACAAAGGGAAACTGGAGGAGAGGGTCAGGAAACTCCTCTGGAATTTCAACACACCTGACTAGGTATGAAGGTGTATTACATGCTTGCATTTGTAACTTCAGGGGGGAAAGATCAGTTGCTTCTAGGAATAGCTGAATTTAATAAGAATTTCTATTATGCTTTGGGATAACATCTTCAATTGATTTAATCCCTTCCTGTACCTACTTGTATCATATGAGGTAGTTGTGGTTTTCATTTTACATTCAAGTCTACAGGATGATGAATAGCTATTGTCAGCTTTACTTCACCCTGACCAGTGGCAGCAGCAGTGGGGGTAGGCTGGGGTCAAGGAGATGGCCTCAAATAATCTTCTACAATTTTTCTCCTCCTATCCCTGCCCCCCTTTTCTTAAACCTGCCTTTATTTATCTTTTTTTTTTCTTTTAGTGATCCATCTATCTTTTTGCTTTCTGAGGCTCGATGAACTCTAACTAGAAATGAAAGATCACTTGATATGTCACACTTTCTTGTTTGGTGCACTTTTATGATGTTTCCAACATATTCATTCCAAACAAGTTTTATTCAAAAATATATGTTTCTAATTTGTATTACAGAAAAAACATGCCTATTTTATTCACCCAGGTATTTATGTTTGGCTCAATGAATGATTTACAGTCTATTGTAATTCAGCACTTCAGACACTGACTCCATATTATTTACTACACAGTGTTATTAATAAATTATTATCCTTGTAAAACCTGACCTATTGATAGCATTTTGTTGAGACTGATTTTGTCTTAAATTTTTGGTCAAGAAAGTTACAGCTCTCCCTCAGGATAAAAATCAGGGCAAATTCACTGTTTGTATGTAATGGCAATTTTCAGTGAGAAATCAGGAACAAAAGCAGAAATGCAACTTAAAGCACAGAGAGGTATGAGTAGCAAGGGAAGAGAATACCAGTTAAGGAAAATTACTGGTAAAAGGAGATAGTGGGAATTTGAGACTGGAAGTTCCAAAGGGTAAGGACTGAACTTGTTTGGTGAGAGGGTTGAGAGGAAATGAGAAAGCAATGGAGAGTGGGATGGACAGGTAAGGCAGCAAAGGGCTGGAGTGTCAGATGCTGAGCCCAGTGGAGAGCTCTCCTCGCCAGGACCAAAAAGGAAGACAACATTTCTGAGGCTCTGCACCCCCAGAGGCAAATTTAATTCTGATACCCTTTAAATGCTGAGCACCTTGAGTTTGCAAACTGCATGCTCTTTTAGAAAAAAATATACCAGTGTCAGGTTGTGTTTATTGTCACTTTGTTTTACATGTGCCAATTTAGCCTTGTGAGACATGAAAACTTACACTAAGCTATTATAGGACTTTGTTATAATAATGCTGTATGTGCACTTTCCCTTCAGTTGTAGGAAGGGATGTGATTCATAGACATCTTTTACCATGATGGCCCATGATTTCTCAGTATTTTCAAATTGAGAAGCTATGGTCTTGACCATGTTTCCACAAAAATTTTCATTTGCAGTCCATTAAAATGAGACTAAATTTCATATATAATTTCCCTTTGAAATACTCTATTTGCATTTATTGCAAAGTATTATTACAGCTATTATTCTAGTTTTTTTTTTCTTCTTAAATAAATAAGATTTTTAGACCTAATAATGGCACTAAGTCATCCAAGAGAACAAAATGAGAACCACTGCATTCAAAAAGTCTCAGGACTCAACTGCTAGGCAAAACTATGTCATGTCATTTGTTGCAAAGCAAATGCAAATAATCTAATGCATCAAAATAGCACAGCATTAAAAGGAGAACTTTTTTCTGTAGATATTTTTGTAATTTTTGTATTTCATAGAATCATAAAATGGTTTTGGTTTGAAGTCACCTTAAAGATCATCTAGTTCCAAGCCCCCTGCAATCCAACCTGGCCTTGAACACTTCCAGGGCAGGGGCAGCCACAACTTTCAGGGCTTCCCTTTGACTCACCACCCACACAGTCAATATTTTTTTCTTTATATCTAAGCTTAGTCTTCCTTCTTTCAATTTAAAATTGTTGCCCTTGTTCTACCACTACAGACCCTGGTAAACCATCCCTATCAGTCTTCCTTGCAAGCGCCCTTTAAGTATTGAAAGTCTTCTATAGGTCCCCTTAGAGCTTTCTGTTCTCCAGGCTGAACAACCCCAACCCTGTCAGTCTGTCTTCACCAAAGAGGTGTTCCAACCTTCTGACAATTTTTGTCCCTCCTTTGGACCCAATCCAAAAGGCTCATGTCTATACTGGGGACCCCAGAGCTGGACACAGTATTCCCAGGTGAAATTCTCTCAAGATCAGAGTAGAGGGGCAGAATCACCACCCTTGATCTGCTGCTCAAACTTCTCTTGATACAGCACAGGCTTCAAGAGCACATTGCTGTCTAATATCTAATTTGTCATCCTCCAATATTCACAGGTCCTTCTCTGTAGGGCTCAATCCACCCAACCTATACTGATACCAATGACTGCACCAACCCAGAGGAGGGAACTTGCAACTGGTCTTGTAGAACTCCATGAGGTTCACACTGGCCCACTTCTCAAGCCTCTCAGAGTCCCTCTATAAAGCATCCCTTCCCCTGAGCATATCAGTTAGATAAGCAGTGTTGTCCTGTGGCATACAAAAGAGGCTCTTCAAGTTCAGACTCACTGAACTCATTAGAGACAGACCTAAAGGAGACCTTACTGGTTTTAAGACCACACTAACCACTGCCAGGACTGGAATTTAGAGATGTCTATAAACAAGCATAATAAACAATAACTTTCATACTCACTGAATAAATTGCAATTTTATACCTATGTAGCTGTGGCTATGTACTAACCAGTAAGCATCCCTATTGTACTTGAACAGCATATGTAAAAATGCTGATGTTTATAACAGAAGTAAAAATTGCACGGAAATAAAAGTAAGATAATTGGCTAAAGTATCCCTGAGGCCTGTACAATAAGAGCCACCATTTTATTGGAGAAGTAAAATACCAGACCTTGTTTGTTTGAGCTACCTGATGAACAAATGGTAGTTTTAGCTAGTTTAGGGAGATAATAGGAAGCTGATAATCACTGCCTATAAAAGTGATAGTTTTAATGCAGATTCTGTTCTGCAGCCAGTTACCACAGAGGGAGAAATTGTTGAGCAGCTACTCACACTTTCTGATTCTCAGGAACTGATTTGTCACAGCCTTAGTCCAGGCAAAAGCGTAAACAGGCAAGAAGCTGCTTTAACTTATGCCACTGTCAGAGGCTCTCACGGTCTCTCTACCACTGGAGTTCCTCCCTGCCACAACCTTTCATGCTCTGACTGGGGATTTCCCATGCAGGAATACATATACGTG
Source organism: Calypte anna (assembly GCF_003957555.1). NCBI lineage: Eukaryota > Metazoa > Chordata > Aves > Apodiformes > Trochilidae > Calypte > Calypte anna. The sequence continues at coordinate 13,288,175 of NC_044251.1, read as the reverse complement.
CAATGCACAGATGGTTTGCATATGCGCAGTAGGCTTAACATATCTGATTTACTGTGTATGCACAGACCATCTGTGCAGCACATGTGCAGCAGGTCTGACGTGTACTGGACACATTGGACTTACTGTGCATGTGCTACACAGTTAATCTGCACACACACAGTAGCCACAGCTCTCACTGAGTTGCCAGACATCCAGATGGCCAGAGTCCTTAAATCCCTTCCAGAAAAAAAAACTAAAGATGGAATGAGGACATTTGGAAATTTTTTTCCTGGTATGCATCATAGTTTATCTTCTATTCTCAAATGTAGGAGCATATTAATGTGGGTACACCACCTCATCACGTTTTAGACTAACAAAGAAATTCCCATACATAAGGCAATTCCCTTCTGGTCATGTATGTCCAAAATCTGGCAACAGAAAAAAAAATAAAGCTGTGATAAATATTCTTCTCCATAAACTTTTACAGAACAAGGAAATCCAAAACAAGTGAACCACACAGGCTTCTCTTAGAGAGGACTGGCAGCCACTTTGGATTTTCTGACTGTATACAGACTTTCGGTCTGGAAATTTTTTAATTATTCAGGTTGATGCTCAGAGAACTCAGCAACTCAGATAGATTGCATGTCACCATCTCAGGAGGAGAGTTAGTAATCTTAGGCTAATTCTTGCCATTTGCCTAACTGGGATTCAGTGTTTTAGACCACATGTAGTTCTTTGTTTCCCATCATTCAGACTGTGAGCTAATGCTACTGTCCCTAATGTTTTCAGAAAACTTCCCTCCAATAAACATTCTGTGAAACTAAGATACAAACTTTTACATGAAAATAACTTGTCAGATGCAAAAGCATTTTCAGTAATGATAAATAGAAATTGCAAAGCACATTGTCAGTTACAATGCATGGAGACTTCCTTTAGATACTACTTAACTGATAGCTTTGGACTGGTACAAGGATATATGGGAAAGCAGGTGAAAAACATGGGTGCAGAGGATTCAGGTGAATGCCACAAAGAACACAAAAACTGGTTAAGCCTCGTCAACATTGTTGGAATTTCTAATGTAATCCAACAAAAGGCAAGATTTTCCAGCTGCATTGTTGATGCATTAACTCTTGCTGGCCTCCTCGCAAGCTGCCTGCCTTACCTACTAGAAGAAAGCAAGCTAACACAATTTTTATCACTATGTACAATTTTGCAAGTGTGTTGAAGACTGGAAGTGCTAGGAAAATGGCTGCTCATATTATATTTGAGTACTTGACCAGTGGCAGAAAACATTATCCATGTGTGCCTTTGAAGTCTGAGCACCCTTCACTGTACAACACAGCATGTCTTAAAAGTTCTTGTCTCTTCTAAACTGGTTTGTCACTCCATGTTTTTACCTCATTCAAACAATCTCCATCCAAATCAGAATTTGTACATTTCAGAATGTTTCCTAATTAGCACTATATCAAAGCAACTTCTTGTAATAAACAAGCTCTGTTAATAGGAAAAACCCACACTGTAGCTAGAGGCTGAAATGTCAGACTTGTTTTATGCTACAGTAAAGAAAGGAAAATCTGTAGGTGGAAAAGACATGCTAGATTTTTTTTAGTTGCTTTCATTACTGTGTCTAATCAATTATGAACACTTAAAAATATAAATTTCCTCTAAATTCTCGCTTAAAAATAGAAGGTAATGAATGAAAGCTGGAGGTTTATTCACATAATCTGTGAACAGCAACAGGCAATGACTTGCAAAACAGGGTAATTTACTGGTACCGAAACTGGCAGTGGGCGTAACACACTTGGCACATTTTTAATATCCTTAGCATATTTTGTTTCAAACTTGTTAAAAGGATATGCTGTAATTGATCTGCTTTTAGTGACAGTATTGAAGAATATTGCCAGAAGTTGTAGCATGTATCAAAACAAAAGGACTGCAGAATGAAAAGATGCCTATTAAAATCGATTAGACCCTTCAGTAGCAATTATTATATATGATATATTCGTCCCATAACTTGATACCTGCGAATTTCCACTGCATGCAATAACATCTTTGTACATTCCACCTTAGTAAACAACACTGTTGGCTGCTTTAAAACAAAAATTAACATAATAGTGTGTACCTATATTTTCCAGAGGTAATCAGGGTGATGTGAAGATCCCTGCTGTACCCAGAGCTCCTAGCAGTGTATTGACTGGTTCAGTCAAATCTCAAATTGGATGCCACACTAGACACTTCTGTGACAAATAGAAAGAAAAAAAATATTATGGAAATGTCAGCAGTAAGTTTGATCCGGTTTCAATTTTTGGTTTTAAAACAGATGGGGGCTTAAATATCTAAAAATGCTAAGGCTTCCATATTTATGCATTCATAGATGGCACTGAAAATCAACAGTCAACTCTCTTATCTTGAAACACTCTCCTAGGGATACCATAATGAATGCAATAGAGTACATATTAAAGTGACACAATCTTTTTTTCCATAGATACTTTATGTACAAAATTCTCTAGTGCAGAGAACTCAGCAAGACTGGAACTCAGATGAGCAACAAAACCACCTGGCAATATAGCAATCAGGTTACTTGCAGTCTTCAAACTAAATATTTTATAGATTCCCTGTGACAGAACAGTCATCACAGAATACTGGCTAGCTCTCACGTATAAAAGATATAAAACTTGATTTCAGTTCCCATTCTGAATCAGTTAAGGAAGTCATCTGAGCCTGAATCTCAACTCTTAGGTCACCTTGAGAATTAATGAAAATGTTTAGATAAATTTGTCTGGGTCCCTCTTTCCTCAGGCACTCTACTTTGCACCTTTAGCAGTAGTGCTCCACTGCACAGTAATAACATTCAAAAGTTTAAGTAAGTTAAAGTGGCAAGGAGAAGTATATGACACAAGTCTGTTCTCTTGATTCTGAGAAGACAGATTATTTTTATCAGACCCTGCTCTACTTCCCACCCTAGACCATGCTGAAACATCATGGTCAGGTTTTAATTCAACTGGTGGACCCCAGTGTGAGAGTAGATTTAGCCTCACCTTTTCCTTGCAGCTGGATACAGCTACTCAGACTCCTGTCACTTGCTGTTGTAAGCCAGTTTCTCCATCATGCTCCCACCAAAACCTCTGTGAGAAAACACATTTCAGGTGCAGAAAAAAACCAGGGTAAGTCATGCTGATCTTAACTGAATGAAAAACAAGGGATCTGTACCATGAAATGTATTTCTTTTAAGGTTTTCAATATTTATGTGCTCCTGGATCATCATGAGCAGTATAGGAAAAGGAATATATCTGCATAGAGAAAATGGAGAAATGGGAACAGGTTTTAAGGAACATGATCACAGTTATGTTTTATTTCAGTAGCAGAAATCACACAATCATTCCTTTGAAAACACTCGATATGTAGCTGAACTAATGTTTATTAACAGCAATTTGCTGAGAAAAAAAGCTTTAATATGAGGCAGGTAGGTCACCTCAGGAATATGTTTCTCTTCTGACAAGCTGTTGAGATTACTCACAATTTATTTTTTTTTCAGCAGAAGCAAATTTAAGCAGGAAATCAAATCACGGCAGAAAGTATTTATCTAAAGAAAGCTCTTTTCTAGGTTGTTTTCAAAAAATCTGTGCTGCCAATGGTTCCTAACTGCTTATGGAAGCTCATTGTCTAGGAGAGGCATTTTCAGTTCTGTTAAAGCAGAAATAGCCATGCCAAATATTTTCTTCATCATATACAGTAATCTTCTTAGCAGAAGCAATAGCATTTTGCACGAGTAAGAGGAAACATCTTTATCTAGTTTCATTGCCACTCAGCTTCCAGCATCCATGATGGGCAGAACTCACATTTGAAATTTGGGTAATAGTAACATTTGAAATTTGGATAATAGTTCCATTTGAGTGTTTACTTGATATTAATGAACTTCCAGTGCCTGTTTGCTTCCTCTAAACTGGCAGTGTAGCAGATGAATGGACAAGCAAAAGCAAAATTTTAATGAAATATCAATTTATAGTAGCACCTCAATTGCTGACAGATTCAATCTTTTATATGCTATTGCAAACCACAGTGCTCCTTTCACTGCTCATCCACTGCATAAGCACTCAGGGGAGGGTTATAAGAACTAATATAGAACAGAGTAATAGATTTGGTATTCAAGGCTTTGGAAAAATTATTCCTGTTTGGCAGTCAGCAAGAAGAGAGATAATGGAAAAAATGAGAGGGAGGCTAACAGATTTCAAGATTCTGTTTTGAATAAGAATGTTAAGCATTTTCCCTGACATTGATCCAGCTAATGTATGTGGTTTCAAATGTGTAAATGCACTTATAGATTCTGAGGCTGTCTCTATAAGCCCTTCGAAATTAAAGAAGTGCTGCTGAAATCTAGGGATTCATACACAGAAAGTTTGCAGGACCAAACACTATGACAGATGCATTTTGACACAGGCATGAAAAATAAATCAGAGACACAAAACTCTGATCACTTATTACAATTTTTCCTTAGAACATGTAATTATAACTACATGTTCATAGGAGAAATTGGGTTTATTTACAGCTCTAGTGATCCAATAAATCCCATGTAGTAACTAAATCCAAAACAAACCAGTAAAGCAAAAAAGGAACCTGAGATACCACAAATATGAAAATCTATGAAATCACTTATGGTTTCTACTATCAGGAACTGGCTTGTGTGTATCTGATCCGTCTAGGGAGACAAGGGATATGTGGAATAGCTGTGGAAACCAGCATGGAATGGAGAATGGGTTTTAGCAGGGCAGCATTTCACCCTGCCTAGAGAAAGGTATTATTTTGGCCCTTTGCTCTCCTTCCATCATTGAACTGAATGGAGTTCCTCAGTAGGAAAGCAACACAGGCCAAGTAGAGCTTGGCTCCGGTTTCCTCTGGAGCAAGGGGATAATACAAGGACAGATGAGGAGTCTCACTGTGCAGCATTTTCCTCAGGGATTCTAGAAAAGCCAGTTTATGCTAAAGAACCTGTTGCATTAACTCGACATCAGGTAACATTTCACCTTAAATTCTTCAGCTACGTTGGCAGAAAAAATATTTTTTATTTTCGCATAAGATAGCACAGGATTGAGTGGTAGGTAATATCTTTTAATAATTACCAATTTATCAATGAATGATTCAAATTAAATATCTGAAATAGAAAAAGAAGAACATCTTATAAAGAATATTATCAAAATGAAGAAAAGGGGTTCGAAAGAATCTCCAATTTTTAAAAATTTCTACAGGATTCCTGTCTTGGCTGGATTCCAAAAATCTGTCTATATGTTACATTCCTGAGCCTATCAGTCTTACAAATCAGAGTTAAGTCAGTCAGTGATTGTTTAACTTGCATGCTGCTGCCTGAAGCAGAATTAGAAAAGCTTAATGTGTGTTCAAAACTCCACCAGAAGTTTCTGTCATCTAAGAACTCTCAAGTATATGGCCTCATGGAAACTCTAAGAAATAAATATCCCACAACAACTTGAAGAAACTTGCAGCTACTATGCATTCATGTCCACAAAATAAGTAATCATGCATGAGGACTTGCAATGTTCTTACTCCCTGCCCTGAGAATGATTCAGTTAGAAATGAGAACTAATTGGTCATAAGCCCATGAATCTAAAGCAACTGATAAGTAGAAACTAACAAATGCGATTAATTAAGGAACAGTTGATATAGGGTTAAATTTTCATGTGCATAAATCAGGTTTGCTGCAGTTGCAATTAGCTGTTCAATGCTAAACTTCCTCACATTTTCTGAATATTCTGACTGATTTACAGTGAACTGCTACATCGTTCTGACTTTGAGCTTTCAATAGTGTTCATTCTCCTACATACTCAGCTATGGAAGATTTTGTTTTATGAAGACAACTTTCAAATTCACTAAAGTAATTTGTTAATGCAAACTGGGTTTCTTTCATGAAATCCATCCAAGTTTTGCAGAGGCTAGAGAAAGCATTTTAAAATGTTAAATGCGAGAAGAAATGTTGTAAGTCATTGCTATAGGTACCAATCTGCAACGAACTTTCATTAATTTTGAAGTGAATTTGTAGTGTTATTGCTATAATAAATCAGTAGGATGTCTTCTTAATCTGTTGCTCTAATACATAACTTTGACCTGAGAAATAAAGAAAATGTTTTACTTGTACAATGGAAATTGGAGTTAGCAAAGATATTGATTTCTTTTTACTTCAGTCAGGAATTTTAGTTCAACTATCAATATTTTAATATGCTTTTTCATTCAAAAATACTAGCATTTCTACTTACAAATACATATGCTAGAATCCTAAAGCCATATAAAATTGGAAGTTCTGTATCTTGTAGTATTAGAAGCTTAATGCTATATACAGTTGAACTCAAAGTCTAACAAAAGTGGATGCTCACAGTTTCCTGTAACCTTAGTAGCACAAGTGTGTGAGATCAGGCAAGAATAAAACATTGTCCCTAATGCTTTCACTGTCTGCCTTCAAATATCAAACAATTACTGTAAAATTTGGGGTTTATTTGCCTAACATTGGGGATGGGACACCATTACAAAATACTGTGGGAAATGCTGGAGTGGATAGCCATGCAGGTATAGCCTTGGCCACCCCAGCAATGCTGTCAGTAGGGGAATAATTGGCACATTTTACAGCATAACCTGAGTTCAAATTCTTAAATCTCACCACAAATTGCTTTTATCTTTCAAAGCTCATGATGGATAATGGAGTTTAAATGATGTCAACATGAGAAGAGCTCGTTTGAGAAGTGACATGGATCTCAAATTATGGTAGAGAAGTACTGAGGCAGTCTGTATTCATTTTAATTAGTCAGATTATGTCATCAAATCTGTGAAAAATGAAAATTTAATCTTTGAGAAAAATATGCTTATATATCCAGAATGCTGGGAAATTCTGAAACAACAAAAGTTAAATTTTTTTTTAGGCAACTCTAATCAGTCTCTCTTTGTCTGGCACAGTGAGTTCCATGATGTGGACTTACTTATTTATAAGTATATTTTAATTTCAGATGGCATAGTTAAATGCAAAAGAAGTTTATAACTATTACCAATGCACTGCATTGTTCAGATTTATTATGTTCAGAATATTTGGCTTGTTGAGAGAGCAGAATTTTTCAAAAAAATTCTTTACAGTAAGCATCTCAGTAAGTCAAGCTCATAAAAGGCTATCAAAAAGTTGCCCTTCACCTAGATGAAAACATTTTCATTGGCTCTGGCACAAACCTAACTCCTCTGAAGGCTTCAGAGCCAATTCTGCTAGCTTTTCTCTTTCCTCTTGGTAATTCCTGAGGAATTTTGAGGGAGGATCACCCAAATAGGTGCTGATGGTTCCTTTTCCCCTGAAGCTTTCAAAGGAAACTGTTGAAATGAAGAATGGAAAAAACCCAAAGTTTTCAGGCCACATGCAGTCATCTTGTTTTACATAGTTACCAGACTTTTACCATTAGAAATGTGGTCGTTCCTTTTAAAGCATCTTTTGCATGGCAGTTGTGTGAAACAATGATCTGTTGAATTTAATTCACAGATCAAAGAGGGAGGAAATTAACCAACACAGTAAATTGATTATTTCATGGGTGACATAACCAAGGCAATGATTTATCTTAATAAAGAGCAACATCCCTCTAGTCCTTAACTGAATTCCAGCCAATGCAATAATACTCAGTTGTTAATGACTTTGATGTTGATGTGGAAAAGTGAATGACTGTATAATCACTGAAATGGGACCTCATCACAGTTGGAAATGTTTAAGCCAAATCATTTTGGACTGTGAAAAGAGCCCTGAGTGGTATAGATTGGCTGGGTCCCAGATTTTCAGCCTTAACTAAACAGGGCCTGAAAACTTTATCATATTGCTTTGCCTTGGGCTGGAGTGTAACGCTGACAGCCCCAGAGAATTGGAGTTTAATGTATATGTCTGTGGACTCACTGTGGAAAAAAAATTTCAGGGCTTACAGCACCAATAATAAATACCTGTCTATCAACATCCAGCTAAAAGAGTAATTAGTTAAATCCATCTTTAGGAGAGGGAACAGAAGAAAGGAAACAGAAGTCAAATAGGAAAGATTGTACTGAAAGCTTATTTTTATATCCCACATTACTAAATATGGCTTAAGAGGCTGAAATACAGCATTAGTCATTCATAGCAGCCTCCACCTCCCCCTTTACCCTTCCCTACCGACTCTTACAATAACAAACAAGGATAAAATTAGAGCTGCTTTATAGTATGTTAATTTGATTATCATTGTTTCAGCACTGATTGAAAAGTTCACATCAAAAAGAAGGATCCCCTGTGCATCTAGTACAGCTTCCTTGATGCTGATGCTCGGCTCTCAGATCAGAGAAGGAAGCCAGGTCAATTTTTTCCACTCAGGTTTCCTTCAAAAGTGCTTGATTCCCAGTGAAAGACTCCTAGCATTAACACTGCTCTGTCCAAGTCTTGTAACTTTTTTTGTTTTAAAAAAGGCAGGAAGAATGCTTAGCATCCTCCCAGTTGCACTTCGTCCTGTGCACGCTATGAGAAATCAAGATGAGAAGAGGTAGGAAGAAGGTAATGGCACAAACTTTGCAGCTTTAGCTTTTCTAATCTCAGCAGAGAGGCAGCTGCAGGTAGGGTTGGAGGAATTCCAAGCACTCTCCCTGTTTGAATACCACACAGGCCCCAGGCTCCAGAAACATGATACTCCAATGCTGATCATTAAAAAAAAAAAAAAAAGCAAAAAAAAAATGCTAAGGATTGTTAAACTGCTCATCCAGGCCTGCAGCTGGAGGTGACTCAGAGTGCAGAGTTGGAAAAAAGCCCATGTGGCAAGATTAGAAACTCATTTGTGTAGTTTATGTGGCCTTGCCAGGAGCCTCCGTTTTTTCCAAACCTCCTTCAATTTATTAACTTTAAAAGCACTCCTTTCCTGTTGGGGATCTGGCATGGCTGCAGCCGGGCAGCTCCTTCTCTTTTTGCATTAACAACACTTAAAGGCTTTCTTTCCTGTACAAAATTGACTCGTGTGAGATCATCTGTGGAATTTTCTAATGTGCTCGCTCTTTCTTTTCCCTTTCATTTCATTCTTTGTCCTAGGGTTCAATTTAAATCCAAGTGCTTTTAAACTAACTGTATTCAGCAACCCAGCACTTTCAGGAATATATGTTATGAAAGCAGGAAAAGAAAAGGCCTTCTTGTCATCAAAACCATAATAATTATGTGTCAAATGTAATTACTGCTCTGTGGGTAATACATCTAATACTAAGTGACAGAATAAGCAGCCTGCAGAAGTAGAAAGTAACTGGTGGCCAGATCAAATCTGATGTAAAATTAACCATCCTGCTTAAATATTTGTTTTCCTAAAGTTCTACCTGGAAAGCAAAAGCAGACAAAAAGGACTTCTTCCTCATTTAAAACTGTTAATGTGCAGAAGCTTCTCAGTTCCCTCCACTTCCATGCAATGAATCACAACTCTTTTATAATAAGAAACACTGTGCTAGAGATGTGTGCAGTATGAGGATCAAACTCTGGTGGAGGAGCTCATCTAACAGGAAGGAATGAAGTGTGGGAGTTCTCTCCTGTTGACCCATTATGTTTCCTCATTATTACCTTCACATGCACACTTGACTCTGTAAGAAACAAGATTTCCACATTTCCCTACCTCCTATAATACATAAATTAATGAGCAGCTGGTGAAGCTGACATGTGCCTGTGAATTTGAGGACTACTGAAATGTGAAGTCATTTTCTGAAGGAGGAAAAAAGTGCTATGTCAGGAACCAGCATTCTAAATATGACAGCATGTGTCAGAAACTTGTCTAGCTTAAAAAACACGTCTTCTCTTCCCTAACACTCCTCTAAGTAGACTTAATAAAGTCTAAGACATAAAAAAAGACCTAAGATTTTAAGACCTAATGTTTTGCTTATATGTGTCCTGATCCCAAAAATGATCTGCAGTATCTGTTTTTAAGAATCGTACTATGAGCAAAATCAGTTAATCTTGATTGTTACCTGAAGGCATGAGTGCTTGTAGAACTGGTATCTTTACTGACTTCTGTAGGACTACATAATTTTAAGTTAAGAATAATAAGGACACACTAACTGATTGTAGATTCTATTCCTCTGTTTCACATACTCCTGAATGACAATCAGAAATAAAAAATATTTCTGTACTTTTTAATTTCCTTTTTTTAACATACTTTGATCTTTCCCCTCTCTTTGTCTTCATTTTTTTTCAGGAATATTCTAAGAAGAATGTTTATTGGCAGCAGCATGAAAAATCTGAAACATTTTTAAAATGTTTTTTTCTTTGATGTTTTGAGACTTGAGAAATCATCAAGTAACCAAAATATTTTATTTACATAAAGAAAATTGACACTTACAATGTATTGCATTGGAAGCAGCAATGTTCGGTTAGAATATTAAGGTTGTATTTTTAAAGTCCAGTGGTTAAGAGATGCTCCTAGACAAATTGTTGATAAAGAAATATTTGGTTGGTTTCTCAGAGGAAAAATCTGGGAGGAAAAAAAATTCATAAAATGTTAAAAATTAGCTAGCTTTTAAAGATTTAGCTTGAGTTATTCTCTTCTCTCTAGGCCTCTTCTCCTTCTTCCACTTAGCAAAAACAAAGGTCAGAGGGGTTTTTTTCTAGTTTTGTGTGCTTTTAAATGTTCTACTAACAGCTATTTGTTACGACCAAAGTTTTGTTCCAATATTAGGTGGGAGAGAAGTAAGGCAACTCACATTCCTGGTTTCATCTACTGAATTCTTCTGATGGTAATATACTATTTTACTTTATAATAAAAATTTAGTACACAAGTAACTGACCATCAGATTTAATGCATATGCACATAGGTACATAGCAGCATTTGCTATCTGTCTCAGAGAAAGTGTTTGTAATTTATTTTTATTATTTAGAACAACTGGATTATAGGAAAATATTTCTACTAATTAGCCTCTCTGTTCTCCTGTGTTCATTTCTAGAAGAGATCTCACAAATCTGTCTCCTGTAAATAGCAAATTGGCTCCAACTTTGATTTATGGCAAATTGACACCCACTTTGATTTACGGAAAATAGGCACTAGAAGAACTCCACATGAAAATTATCAGGGAGAAAGTGATTATAATATAAAAAAAGAATATCAGGAAAAGATTCAAATAAGTATTAGGAATAAGGTTTTTTCACCCAGAGAGCAGTTGAGCAGTGGAAGAAGCTCCCTAGGGAAGTGGTCATAGGACCAAGCCTGCCTGAGTTCAAGAGGCATTTGGATCATTCTCTCAGAAACTTGGTGTGGTCCTGGGGGTGCCCTACACAGGGACAAGAGTTGGACCTGATGATCCTGATGGGTCCCAACCAACCTGGCATTATTCAATGATTCTATGAAAAGAGCAGTTGTGATTAACTGGGGTTATTTCCTCAAAAGCAAAATTCATGCAAATGGATGAAATATTTTGGGTCTGTCTGTACACATAACTTGGGTCTTCACAAGGATGCTTCCTTTAAATCAAAACTGTTTTCCCTTTCCCAACAAGTATAGTACATAATACAAGCAGCACTGTCCAGATGCATAATTACCAGCACTTGAGGAACGTGGGCCCAAAAGCATCCTCTGACTTTCTGTTGATAAATAATACTGATGAAACAAATGGCTCAGAACTGCCAGGATTGGTTACAGTTTCTGAAAAATTAAACCCACACGATAGAAATCATGTTTTCAAATGGTACTGTTCTCTGTAGACTGATACCCCAATTTATTAAACTCTACTTCTTGAGTCCCAGAGCAGAGTGCTACTTCTACTCATCAGTCACCACTTGTTTCTTGAACTAAACAACACATCTGTAATTCTCAACTTGAGTTGAATTAGCTCCCAAAAGAAAAAAAATATATTTTGAATCCTTCGAGCTGGCTTCTAAATTGGAAACACCTGTAAGTGTTACATCTTTTCCTAACATAAATTAGTGACAAGGAGTCCATATAAGAGGTGAAGACAGAAAAATAAAATAGACTAATAAGTATTTAGGTAACAAAAAAAGGATTGCTGCAACTGGGCAGGTATAAGAGATGAATACGTGACCCCACGCTGTTCCTTTCCTAGAACACCAAAAAAAGATGCTTTATACCCCTATTGTGTTTACCAGAAAATGACTGCCTGAAGCAAGATCAAATGTCTCATTAGCACTTATAATCACTTCCATAAGATGAAAACAGATGAAAGAAATAAGGATAAAATTCAAACAGTAGAATGAAAAAAAATGAATACCTTTTGTTCCATGGTGTGCCTTCTCCCTCTGATGGGGCCTCCCTCATAATTAACCTGATTTCAACAAAATCATTGCAAATAGAGTTCCAGAAAACCTGATCCCACTTTTCATAGTGTTCATAAATTCGGTGGAAAGTTCCTTGAATAATCATCAGTAATTATGCTAAAGCATAGAATTTTTTCCTGAAAAAAATTTAATGGTAAATTTATTAATTTCCTCCAAACTGGAGGAATATTTTCACCATTTCACCAGCACTTTTTCACCAATCTCTCCCCTCCAGAAATCAATTCTATCTCATGTTTTCAATGAGAAAAAGTAATGTTCTTCCAGAAGTCTGGAAACCCACCCTGATTCCAGTTCAGAGAAGTTATCCCTTAAACTGGTAGAAATTATCCCTTCCTAAACTGTTGTCTGTGCTGACCTATGGCAATGGGTGGTAGTGATGCATGAAGAACAACACTGATTAATGTTGCAGTTGCTTAAGTTTGATATGTGGATGGACCTACCCAGGCACTCAATACTTAGAGCAAGAGATAGCTGAGTGCAGTTACTTGGCTACATGTGATGACTTCTCCTAATGTGTTCAAGATCAGAATGTTGTTAAAAGTTTAAGAAGTGATGTTAAAGAGACGGTGACTACTGCAGTTTCTCTGGGTAATGCAACATTGTTGAGACTGATAGATTTCATCTTTTAGAATGAGGAAGATGGCTGACAGATAAAGAATATGCCAGGTGATTCTGGTAATATTGACTTTTCTTTTTTCTATACTTGTGTTTTTCTCAAATACAACATCTAGTACTTAGTGAGGAAGAAAATTCTGTTCTGTTCTAGAAAAAGATATATGGAAATCCAAATGGATTTAGGGAGAAAGCTACCTGTGTGCAAAAGGTAAATAACTTCCTTCATATATGATTTCTTTGGTGCAAGTGATATTAAACTCCAGGCTATCTATATTATTTCTGAAGCCCATTTTGTCTCCATAAAAAAATAAACAAAGGAATAATCAAACCCTTTGTAGTGGCTGCAGCTGGAGCTGTATGTCCAACAGAGGAATAGAAGCCTGGACTCAAAATCCTTTATACTTATTTATGAATTATAAGTGATTTATGAACTTATGAGCTTCCACAGGAACTGGATGGTACCTTACTGAGAAATTCTTTAAGGTCCCGTGGGTAGATACTAACTTCTGGCTTCATATTAACAACTGAACATAAGTAGATATTATCAGAGGAAAGTTTATTTTTGGCAGAGTTTTAAGAATTGACTTGTAAATGATAAAAGCATAAGAGTGTTCTCTGCAAATAAAATGTTATTGGAATACTTTGACACATTTATTTTGGTGACACCAGGCAAGCACTGTCTTCTCAAGTGGACTGAATGAAATGTTAATGATATGTGGGGTGAAATGGAGCAGTATTGTGTAAAAGTGACTGCATTCACTACACTGAGTATTCACAATGTAAATCCAGAAATTATACAACATCTTAACTCACTAGTATCATTTAGCAGCAGCTGTGAAAAATCCTCTGCACTGATCAAAGTGCAGCAGAAAATGCACAAGATATCTGGAAGGTTGTTGCCTTGATAGCTTCCCACTTGGATTTTTTGGTTCTGACTGAAGGACAACTGTAATGCATGCTATCAAAAATGAGAAATTGTATCCTTGCAATGCTTTGCAAGCTGACTTAATAAAAGTGTCTTATTTCCATTCAAATAGTATGCCTATCTTTCCAAAGAAAAGTCTGTAGTCTTTTAACAGAGCACTGGAACAGGCTGCCAATTGAGGCTCTGGAGTCTCCTTCTCTAGAGACACGTTCCTGTGTGACCTACACTAGGTGATCCTGCTCTGGCAGGAAGGTTGGACTCAATGGTCTCTAGAAGTCCCTTCCAATCCCTAACATTCTGTGATTCTGTGCTTCTTATTGTATCGACAATAGTAGAACAAAATCTGAGTGTATACCCCTTACTGAGTGTACAGCACCATGGGATAAACAAGGTACACCAGTTTTTAAGGGCATTTCAAGTAAATTCCATCCCTCAGCAAGTAGGAAATGAGAAGTTTGCCTTGCATATACTTTCCTTCCAAGCAGACTATTCTACAAGTTAGTTTTCAGCATATTTCTTTTTTCAGTTTTTTATTGTGTGATACTAAAATGCCTGCAATGGTTTTTTTAACATTCAAGAAATCACTTGGAGATTTTCTTTCTGCTACTAGAATATCAATCTAACACAATTTAAATTTTGAGAAGCTTTGCTCTTTATCTAACTTTAGAGCATTACAAGCTCTCCCTTCCCTCTGCTTTACACTCCGTGGAATTGCCATTAATCAGGTATTATTTCTTCTTCATCCCCAAAAAGTCTCTTTTTTTGATTTATTGTACTCTTTATGGTGATTAACAATGGAAGTTATAACTATGATATTTAATAGATTAACAGATAGCTTCACAAATTTTGACAAGCACATTTCACATTTCCACACATACCAACACTGCATACCAGGCAGCTTTCTCTGCCACAAACAATTATTAGGAGACAGATTCCACATTTGTGGTTTCTGTGTTGCCAAGTGTCCATCTAAAACATACAAATCAAGTGGGGATATTTTCTCTTAGCCTTCATATAACGCAAAGTATATGCTGTGGAGCAGGAGCACTTGTTATGGGATATTAAGTTCCAGGGTCTCAATTCATAGATCTTGCAATTAATTATAGTAAACAAGTTACTAATTTGTGCTTAAATCAAGTCTGCTTAAGGTAGATAGGCAGACACAGATAGATGTATGTATAAATAAACAAATGCTTTTTTCCAAAACATCCAAACCACATAAATTCTACAGGAAAGTCAACTTCTCTGTGTTACTGTGAGACTCTCCAAGTCTCAGCTGGATAGGAAACAACCACATGAAATTCAAAAACTCTTTCCTTTGCTTTTGGTCGATCTCTTACATTCTTAGTTTCAGTAGGAAACACAGATGCAAAATATCCACCTATAAATAAATCGTACAGGACACTGATATCTAAACTTCTGAACTGTACTCAGCATATGACTGGCTTGTAGCAGAGCCCAGCTGCAGTGTCCTCATGTGCACACACATGTGAATACACTGTGGAGTGACAAGAAGACTGCACATGAAAGTTAAGACTATGGACTTCCAACTTTTCCCTTGCACCACACCAGAATACAAACAGCTAAAATTCACTGAGATCACCGCTAGCTAACGTTCATTAATGGGTTTTTTTTGAGCTTCCTAAAGAGCCAGTTACTCTTACAGCAGCTCTAAGACCAGATTCCAACTGCAGTGACCAATATTAAGCTTAAATGATAAAACTACTGCCTCCCTTTCCCACAAAGTTTACATTTTTCACTCTTCACTATTTAAAATTACTCTTCCATGTACAATTCTGCTGAACTGAACACACTTTATTTCCAGCTACAAAAAATATGGCTTTAATACAGAGCTTTTTGAACTCAATAAACTAACAAAAGTGGAATTCAAAATTTGTGTTGATTATCAACAAGTTTTTTCCTTACAGTTCTCTTGGAATTTTTCCTACCTTCATTTCATCCCTTTAAGACATTCTGCTTTATGACAAGTTGTATGTATAGAACAACGAAACCAAGACAGAACTGTTTGTGAGGCATTAGGCATGTCTCACCTGTGCCCCATAGATCCACCTTCTGCTGTGATTTACACACTGCACTTCCAAAAGAAAAATAGGTACTATTTTTGAGTCATTGTAGAACTGACAAACTTAGATGGGAAATTAATAATTCTGTGTTGTTGCTTTTGCTATTCCAAGATAGACTATCAACTACTACTTAAATTCAGCCCAATACAAAGCACACTGCACAATTGTTACACCAAAAAAACACATGGAAGCGCACACAATCACTTTGATTTGAAGAAACAAAGACATGTGACCACTGAGGCGCAGAAATTACCAAGACTGCCGAGCTTGAGGAACACCAGGATTCTCAGACTCCTATGAAACCCCAGGGCAACTACTTTTTTTTAAAAAAAATCTGCATCTTTCTTCAAATCTGATTTTTAAAATTATGAAAACGTCTTTAGTTGACATAAGCAATACTGACCCATATCCTGTATATGAGAAAAACCTACATTTTTTCACAAAGAGCCTACGGTCTCATTTTTACTGAGACACCACTTGAAACAGAACAATACTACCTTAATAGGACTAGCAAGAAAAAACACTGACACTGATAAGTATAAAATATTACTACCGTACTCTGCTTAGGCACAACAGCAGTATATTACTTACACATAAAATTAATTTAAACAGGAAGGCACCTTTTAAAAAAAAATCTGGAAAACAAATTCAGTTTTATAAATAGTAAGATCATGAAGTCATTGAAAACAATGGACCTTCCTTTCAACTATAAAAAGTTCATAGAAGTCTCTTTATGAGACCAGAAAAAAAGGAAAAAATCCTTTTTATTGAACCTGTGCTTGTGTCTTTTACCTTTAAAAATATACTTTATGCATATAAAGAGAGATTATAGTGGATGGAGATGTACATTGATGAAAAATAAATTATTAGCATTCATTATAAACACTGGTAAAAGCCACTGGTATGGCTTTTTGTGTGGTTACATAGATTTTGCACTCTGTCTGGAATTCATCTCTTATATACTTTAGGAAACACTGAAAAACATGTGGCTACAGATCATCAAGCTTAAATAACCGTGCCCTGCATGAGAACTGCAACTGGCCCCTCCAAAATAAAAACAAAATGAGGAAGGGATTCAGGGGTCCCCCTCCCCCTCTGCCAAATGAGCACATTTCTGTGTCCTGTCCAGGCTCAGAGAGAAGGAAGCTGGGTTCAGCTGTCACAGTGCCAACATGCAGCCCAGGAGAATAGAGCTCTGTTGCCTGTTCTCCCACCGACGTCCTGTGTGAACTCAGGCAGCTCTCAGTTCCCTCCCTGCCCCTGAGAAACAGAACAGCCCTGTCCAAGTGTATGAGGAGCAGGGGGTCAGGCACACTTCTGTTCTTCAGGTGCCTCACAGAAGTATTAACTGTGGAATATATCTGGAATATTCAAATACACTTTCTCTTTCAAATTATCCAACTTAATCAAAGCAACACTTCTCTTTCCACTTTCATTACTGGTTCTACTCCAAAGGTTGCAGGCACAGTGCAGCTGAATGTGGATCAAACACTGTAGCAGAGCCAAGATCCTCACTTGTTTGCTTTTGGTTTTAAACATAATCAGTCTTATTTTAAGGGAGAAAATCGTAGGTAAAACTCCCTGATTATAACAATTTAAACATTTTTCTTTTCAGAAAACTGAGAATAATGAAGTCTGAGATTTTGGCACCATTGCATCTCTACCTAACATTACCCATCCATTTAAGCACTGTTACTAGAGGATAAACATTACAGCTCTTATTATTCAAATAGCCAGTCATGACTGTGATAGAACATCTTAAAAAAAAAAAAAAAAAAAAAAAAAAGAAACTTTTGTGGACCAAGGGATGTGAGAAATTTTTAAAATTTATAAGGGAATAGGACTGGGATTTTAGTGGTACTGATGGTACATACCTCACACTTGAGGGTATCTGTTGTACTGTTCCAGGCAGAACTGCTGTACTGAATTCAGTAAGTGATCCATCTTCCTTTTTTTGTGAAATTGTCTTTCCTTTCACAGACTGTCATTTTCATTTAATGAAAAAGTGGATGCCTGTTTTATTTATTTGGAACATATTCCTTTAAGTAAATTTGTAAATATAATTTTTGAGAAGATGAAAAAACTAACTGTATTGCCTGGATTAGCATATTCATTTTTGGGAGGAGATGGAAATAATGACAAGACAACTAACTAAAAAACATTTGAAATAAATCACTGAGTCCTGATAGAAAAACCTTTTCCTGTAAATATTTGATTGTCCATTTACCACTCCATTTGTCCAGGAAAAAAAAAATATATGGAAAGTGGCCACTTCAATGACCTTGTGTCCCTCCCTTAGAGGAAGACAGATGACAGGTAGATATATGAATAGTTTGTTATTGCAGATTCCAGATCTTGTGATTATCTCTGACTCAACTTCTGGGGTTTTATCTGGAATTCCTGTGACAGGTCAAACAGTGGACTACTTCTTGTCTTTACCTTGTAGTGACCCCAGGATAAAAATACACCTCACAATAATACAGTACAATTTCCAAAACTTCTGCTTGAGCTGAAAAAATGATGGCAAGATACAAACTTAGATCCAAAAATCTTAGTCTCAAAATGTAGACTTCAGTTTACCTGGGTAGATGGTACGATTATGAGTTTATCTATACTTCTTTTAGTTTTCAGCTTTAGTTGATGTAATAGGTACAGTAAATAATTGCTACCCATTTTCTTAACACATAAACCATATCAGCTGTATATTCAAGAAGAATATTAGGTAATACTGCCAGGGGATATATTTTTTAAATATCTTGCTAGAATTGCTTCAGACCTATGTGATGGGGAAAGATAAGTATTTACGTGTAAATTTCTTCTATATGTTTAGAGTATGTGTCTATACTTATTGCAAGATAAGCAGAGCATGAATATGAATGAGTATGAATAAGTTAATCTTTATAAAGTACTCTAGTATCTTCTGGAAAAAAGTTTGGAGAGAGACTGACACTCATTGTCAAAGTTTGTCTAGATCTACCTTCTTCTACATCCAATATCAGGTAATGTTTCCTTGCCCTCCCTAAACCAGTTCTACTCATGCAAAGGTTTTTGCTGATCATATTTGCTACTTTCACCCTCTTTGAAATCTTAATTATTCACTTCATCAAATGCAAAAAAACATGAACTTTTTAACTTTGAAAGTTATGAATAAGTATGCCTCACCTCATCTCTGAATGCATCCTACTAACGTAGGATGAGGTCAGTTTTGCCCTTTCTTGAAGTTAAAAATAAGCCCCTTAAAGTTAAAAATAAGTGAAATTCATTCACTTCTTCCTGTACATAGCATTGATGTTCTGGCAGAGAAGATTTGCTGACTTTTTGCTTCCTTTCCATTAATTTCTACCTTTCCATCCCCTGCTATAGCACAAGCACACCTATAATTCTTTGTGCAATGTTTGAAGGATCCCTTCAATTTCCTGTGGGAATACCTATCTAGCAAAAAAAAACCAAACCAAAACCCACAAAAAGCCAGGACAGCACTGTGACTAAAAGCATGAACAATGCCAGGGTTAGTGTAGGACTGAGGGGAGAATCAGAGACAAGAGCTCTGCTATTTCTTCTCATGTCTCAGCACAACAGTAGCCAACCATTCATGTGCTTTTGTGTTGGCATAGGATGAAGCCAGTGACAAGGAGCAAAAGAATAATGCCCTCCCCAAAAAGGTTCACAGTTATACTTTTTATCTCCTCAAGTTAGGAGCATAGCCTACAGAAGATGGAATAGATGATAGAGCAGCAATGGCAAACAAATGCCTTCACTGCTCCCTGTTTTCTCAGTTGCCAGAGAACAGATTTTTATACCTCCTCCCCATTCTCCCATATGCCTGAGCATCATACTGTCTGTTAGAACAACAAGTTTAAAGGTCAGAAAAGGACCTGATGTATTTATTTTTTAGAAAATAGAGTAATAACAATTCCTCAACATCAAAGAAATTTGTATGATTTAGAAGAATGATTATAGCAAAAATGAAATTATTCCAATTACTAGCTCTTTCCCTGCAAAAACAATAATTTATAACATACTTTGTTTACAGAATATGCATTGCTAGATGACCTGTGAAGCTCACTGTAGTGAATATGGCTCTAAAATATGTAATTCTGTACTAGAAAGTGTTTCTGTTGCCATATTTCACTGAAGAAGTTTAAGACTGATAATGTCATGGATGTTGACATAAGTGTAAAAAAGAAAAAGAAAAATTAGCCTATGAAACAAGCTCTGTGACATTTAATGGTGAACCTACAGTACTAAAGGTTAAAGATGTTAAGATCATTACTGATAACAGAGGAATAGAAAACAGAAGGAACAGCCTATGAGCTATGGCTTTTAAGTATATAGAAAAATATATCTTTGACTTGAAAGGTTTAGTCTCTAATCCCTCTAATCCTGCAAGGGAAGACCCAAATTGTTGGACAGTTTGAGGTTCTCCTCAAAAGACCAACATGCTGGTATATGGTGGCTGATTCAGAAACACAGATTGACTGCCTAAATGAAATGCATCAGGATGCTTGATTCTGCCCCCATCTTACTGACTTCTTTTAAGCTTATCATTTGCTAGCTCTTTGGGGAGAAATGCTACCACTTGTTAATGAAATCATATGATATTCTGTACTAATAATATAGCTCTGTATTTTATTCACGTTGCATGAACAATGGAATAACTCTTGGTCAAATTACATTTCACACACAGTCACCTGGAATATATTGGCCAAAATAAAGTAAGAAAGTATCATTATTTACTTTCTATCACCCATTTGTTCAGATTTCTTTCAGTCACTCCCTAACAACCTATTGTGTTGATAATATTATAATGACTAAAGGCAGACTTCATGTATTACAAAGGCAAAAGTGAAGAATTATCAGGAAAACAAACTATCATAAAGAGACTGACTACAGGGAAGGAAATAAGACACCACATAAATAATGATTATATAATACTTCCTCTTTAATAGCCTGAGTTACTGCCCTTCTTTCACTCATAAAATGTTCTCTCCAGTTTTGTTCCTTCATACAGAATATCCAGTTTGTTTATGGAAGAAATAACTCAGTTGACATCGTAACTGCCAGCTTCTTCTAAAAATGTCTATAAAGTATGTATTTGCATAAGTCTGCATGTTTTCAGGTGCAAAACATTACAGCTTCTGAATAAAAAAACCCCAAACAGCTAACAAATGCTTCTTAAGAACATCCTTACCCAACACAATGCCTTTACTGAGGTTGAAAAAAGGTGATGTTTTCTATAAAATTAAGTATGAAACATGTACTTTTCCAAAAGTATTCTGTAACAAACACAAATGCAAATAAAAAATCAGACATTTTATTAATGTCATAACTTGTGCTCTCGTCATGTCAAAATGCCTCATTGAACTAAGGTGCCTGTTGTTACAGATAATATGCAGATGAAGTAAGAAGCAGGCATGTCTCATGTCTGCTTAAGCAAAGCAGACTATACAGGAATAGCTTCCTGGAAGCATTAAGTAACTTAACAGCATGACAGTGAAAAAGTAAGCTTAAAGTTATGACTTACATGATGAGAGTCCTGCTGAAGATTTAAGTCCTGTACCTTAGACCTGGCTAGGAAGGTGCTTTTGCTGTCTATTCCAGAATTTCCTCTGCTGTTATCTCTTGTCATATAGCACACACCAGCAGTAAAAACAATGTGTCCATTCTGGTCAACAAGAACATTTAGAGGGTTATTGGGCAGGGAAAAGAAATACTTCACCAAAAGATGATTTTTTTGTTATAAATGAATGGATCTGCTTATTCAGAGTTATCAACACCCGTAAGATTCACAAACTCATTTTTATCAAATTTTCAGATAAAAGTGGGTACTCAGACCCCTTTACAGAGACAAATTTGTTCCCTTTCAGTCATATCAGCTGGGCAAAGACTAATTATCAGAAGGTACTAAACACCTGCCTCTGGAAAGCAGCCTTATTCAAGGCAAGTCAATATCTGACACCTTAAAATTACTTTTCTCTAACTATATCTATGTCTTTAACAAAAACCCCAAACCTGAAGTTAAAATTTCTGATTGCTTCAAAGGACACCAAGAGATTCTTGACCAAACTCATGTGAGGGTTATGTTTTGTACAGTAAATTTAACTACGTGAAAAATTCTGGGGTGGATCCTTCCTGTGATACAATTTGTGCTAGGATTACTTTATTACTCTCATTTCGATAATCTATTCTTTATAACATTATATGTCCCTATATTTCAAACAGGTGAGGGAGGCTTTAGCTGCACAACAAACACTGTAGCTAACAAAATAATAATGGATTACTTTGGAAAAAGCAGACTTAACTGGATGGTATTCATCAGAGAATGAAAGCTTGACAAAATGTGCTTTGTGCAAGCATCCATTAGTCAAAGAAATGCAAATGTTTGGTTAGAAAATTGTCTTACAATGTTCAAAGAATAGTGAATATCATTGTTAAACAACACAGGTTAAGCATTTTGGCTTTCATCAAAACAATCAGAAATAGTCATTGGTGTCTTTATCTATTTTCAGAATACCTTGTTTTCTGAGAAGTCCCATTACTGCTTCCAGGACCCTTCAGAGAGGCAGGCACGGTGCAAGGGAAATAGGAATAACTTGGTATGGTTCTTGCTATCTTAGGTGGTATTTGACATTCTATTACATTATACCAGAAAACAAACCACAACAGGACATTTTGCATGCAGCTGATTCCACAGTTAAAGGCATATCTAACAGCCAGCAAATGTACATCAGCTCTGCTTGCTCATATTGCAGGTATATCCATATTTCCAGTCATGCTAGGTTCTCCTATTGCATCTTTGTGCTGTTATGTGGTAGAGACACCCCTATGGCCAAGGTTCCCTGTGCTGACAAATTAAAAGAGATAGCCTTAATATGCACACATGATGAATGACAAGACGTGATAGAAATCCATATGCTACTCAGAGGATAATGTAGCAGCATTTCCTGAAGAGCTTGCATGTTCCATTATGGAACAGATTAGATAGAAATAGAATTTAACCTGCCTGGCAGCAATCTCACATGAGGGATTCAGCAAAAACGTGGCTATTGTAAAGGGGGAATTATACTTACATGTACGAGTACACTCCGTATTACATAAGCTTTAAAAATTATTCATTCGTTATGAAGTATTATAGTGATAATACATTTTCTGGAAACTTTTCAGTGGTTTCCTATTTCCTACCAAACACCATCCTCACTTTAGTTTACATTTTCTACTTCAAATTATTTTTCTTTTTTTATTTATTTTTTTTGCTCCTGCCAGTTTCTCAGCACCTCCTCTTTTCTCCAGTGCCTATTTACAATTATTTTTTTCCCCATAATTTCTTTTCAGTATGGATTCTTCTGTTGTACAGAAATCAGAGATTAAGAGGTGCTGGAAATATTTGATGTCTGTGCTCAGGCTCTTAGTCCCTCAATCCCATGACAGGGATTGCTGTCCTTTCCCTACAACAGTTTCAGCCTTTCTTGACACCCATACTAGTTTGCCTTTTCTTCATTCCTGCACCTTTTGAGTCCTCCAGACAAAAGTGCAGGGACAATTTGGAAGGGGATGGAGGAAGTGTGCAGCCACAAGTCATTCACAAAGTGTAAGAGGGTCACAACCATCATTTTAGACCAAATCCAGCGCTGAGTTTACTAAACCCTCCCTCCTTGCTTTCAGCAAGAAACTATGGAACAAATGTAACATTTGCTGCCATCACATTGTTCACACTACTGTTTTATGTTATGCCTCATCGTTCACCCTGTTGGTTCAGATTATAAACTCTCTAGAGCTGGGACCATCTGGTATTCTCTGTTTGTACAGAGCCAAGCACAATAAGGTCTTGTTCTGGGTTCACTCACACAATCATAACAAAACCAACCAGTAATAAATAGATTGCTTTATCTCATCAGTTGATACATTTTTTTTTTTTTTTCCGACTGGACAATTTGTTGTAACATAAATATTCAAAAGAGAAGGCAAAATTAAAAGACAAGGACATCCTTTAGGTATGAGGAACAAATTCAGATTATTCTCAAGCTACTCACCTATAGCCTATCCATTCTCCTATTTAATTTTCCATTTATGCATTAAATAATAGCTTTCATGTACTGACTGGACTATATCAGATATGAGTTTATTTCCTCCATTTTTACAATCTGCCACAGATCTATAGAATGTGCACTGAAAAATACAATGATGAAAGTAATAACAGCATAAGGTTAGACAATAATATAATTTTGCTAATTACTCACAGCTTGGGGCCCATTTTTTTCAGTGCAATGGACAAGAGCATGTATTTAATGCCCATAATAACAATAAGGGGACACATCATTAACCCTACTTTAGTCTTTCTTAATTTTTATAGTACCAATAATAATAAAGATCATTAACCTCTATTCTATTTAACATCTTATCAGCCATTTTAGTTAAATAAATATTACAGAAAACATTAAATATCATTTTGTTTAGCTAGAATTCCTCCCAGCAGGGGAATTTTTCCTAATGTTATATTAATATCAGTTTATTCAACAAGTGTCAAAACATCAGTGGTAACAACAAGCAAAAAAGATCCATTGCAATGTGCAATATTTAAAGAAAATTGGTTATTCTTCACTATTTGAGAAATAGCTTCTTAAAAATTTTTCTTTAAAAAATTTATATTGAATACAAATATATTTGATAATTTATCCTTTTTTAATCATTCTGTCACCATCTGGGCTTCAAACATCATTTAGATTTGGCTACTTATAGATGTAAAATTTTGGTTCAGACCTACATGTCCTCCTTTACTTAGAAAGAAAGAACGAAAATCTACCATTACTAGTGAAGATGTTGAGTTAAGAAGAGAAAAAAGAATATACTAGTGGTGAGAATAATCCATTTTGTATATATGTTCCAAAGAGCAATGCAATAATACAAGCAAAACTATATAGTCAATATTCTAAATCAACATTTCTAATGACTTATAAAAGATACAATAGTAAAATGGTGTTATGTATATAGGCAAAATATATTACTTTGATTTTCAAGCTTGGCTGCAGAAATAGGTTTCTTTACTCAGTTCTAATGGTAACATTGAATAAGACCTTGGTAAGTAACCATAACAAGAAGATGTATGCCAAAACAGGGATGAAATTATGTAAGTTTTTGAGGTTATTAAGAAAAATGTCAAAAAAAAAATGGACTAGAGTTGTGACGATTGGTCGTGAAACGGGTGGACCTCAAGCTTTTCCTTATATTTATTTATTTATGTATGAATGCTGCAAGACAAATCATCTGTTAGAGTGATGTCATGTACAGATCAATAATCAGTTGATTAGAAGCAAGCATCTGTGAAGCCTGCACATTTCATAGAAGGGTGATAGGATATTACTTATTTAGAAATGATGGAACAGGAAATATAAACATTCATCATTTTAAGGCCATAGAGAGTTTCCAACTGCTCAGATCTTTGGGAACATGCTGATGTTAAAATCCTATTTGATTTTTGATGAAAATCTGTTGGGTCTGTATGTGTTACCTCTCTGCTTTAAATTAAATATATTGATTTTTTTTTTCACATTTCTGTGGTACTTATTCCATGATAAGCACTACCAGTCTACTTCCTCACAAATCAAACATCCAGAAAGTCCAAATCAGTGACAAGAAGTCATAATTAGAGCAGAATAAAAAAGAACATCAGGGATTATAAACACTATTTTTAGATACATCCTGGTGTGCTTAAGAATCTAAGGCCAGCACCTAAGTACGAATTAACCAATGAATCACAAAATAAATATTTGCCTACTATGTTTCTTGAATTTAAAAGAACTTGAAATTAATTTAAACTCAAAAGAATTTCCCTGTAACTTGGGTGTATGTTCTAAACAATCTAAAGATTTCAGAATGGAAGGACATGTTCTCTTATAACAACATAAGAAGGTACTGTTTTAATTAGCTCTCATCAAAGATAACCTATTAACAAGTCTGTCACACATGTTTTTAAATATTGCTAGAAATCTTATGAGGAGATAGAATAAAGTTTTCTTCTCTAACTCAAAGATATTATTTAGTTCAAGCTGCAATTCAAAAATACCATTCAACTGCCACTGAGAAGAGTTCTGTTCAAACTGATAATGCTCTGCCCTTACATTGTGTTAAAAATGTCACATTCCTCTACTGCAGCTCCTTAATCTAAAGTATTTTTCCAAGCAAACATAAAAACTGCATTCTTATCTTCAGTAAATAATTGAAAATATATAATGTTCTTCAAAATCAGTGCAAAAACTACATTTAGGTGATTATTAAGAAAATATTTTTTAGCAAGAATGAGGAATTTGAACCTTCAGTGTATTGCTAGAACATGAAAACATGGGTAATGTTTATTTTTTCTGTGGATGTCCACCACTTGGACATTCCAGCTTTTTTGCAGCTCCACCAGTTGATTCTCCCTTATTTCAAGTAAACATTGTTATGAGGAAGAATAATTGTTCTTCTGCTACTTTATCTACCACATAACGTATCTCCATGAGAAGACAAACTTAGAAGTCATCAAACACCCAGAAGATAATTTCACATTACTACCATTCTGAGCCAAATACAAGATGCTTCATATAAATGGCAAGGTTCTAAAGGTTCTTTGGTTTCTTAATTTTAAGGGAATCATATGCAAATCCCAGGATATACCTTTATGTACGGCCATCAATTTTAGGTTAATCATTTTCTGCTCTCCCACTAATCCACACAGCAATTACACTGAAAAAAATATCAGACTACAAGAAAGTTAAAAGATAGTTGTGCACCTTGTATCCTCCTTTTCTTAAATCAGTGAGAATTGCAATCTTCACCTTCAGTTCACTGTTTTTTATTCTGGGTTTTGTTTCTGTGAAAAGCTTGTGAGGAAATACTAAATAGTACTTGCATTACAGAATAAATGACATTGAAAGAAAACATTGAGTTCAGATCTTATTAGGAAAAATACAGAAGCAGGAGTTCCTGCAGAGAAAGATGAGGAAAGATAAGGTAAACCTCAAATGCTTTGTTTTAACAATCTAAATATTAGCCAAACGTTATGGGTTTAGTTGTTGGATTGGGATTTGTTTTTACTTTTGGTTTGTTGATGATTCAGCATCCTTCTGTAACATCACACTCACTAACCCTTGCATTATATGAGAAGATTATGAACACCTGTCTGATTGGAGACTGGTTTGAAATGCTCTGTTTAGATTGTATTTCAAAGAAAAAGGAAAGGATTAAGAGAAGGCTGTGATTTAATATAACCTCAATCCCTATCCATCACCGTTATTCACTGTTAACATGACAAGCCAAAGGCAACAAAGCCTTTGCAATGGGTATCATTTAATCAGTTGCTTTTTCTTTTAAAAATATCTGTTGCAAGATTTTTTCTGAAAAGTAGAGCTTATGAATAAAAGGAAATGCCAACTACTCCTCTCTCAAAAAAGGAGATGAATTGTAGATGTTACATATGCATAAGATAAAAAAATTCTTCTCATAAAAAAAGGAAAAAAATCATTATGTAAGCCACCTTTTAGAAATACTGTGTAAAACGTCAAATTTTATAACAATATGATTGTTATAACAATGTGGCTGATATTCAGTGCAGAGGATCACACTTAAAAAGAACATGATAAATTATGCAAGGTGCCCAAAGAAAAGGAGTAATTAAGCATGAAGGGAACCTGTCTAAATAGTTCTCAGAATGAACCAGTACTCATTAGCTAATGAATGAGGATACATACTTCTGCACTTTCAAGCAGCAACTCTCTTTGCTCTTATTCTGGGAATTATCACTCTTCGAATCAGTTCTCTCATGGAAAAAAAGACAGGAATGTGTGTATGTCTATATGCTAACTGCAGCTTGCCTTGTTTACACATAACCATCTGTCCTGGAAGAGAGATACACACATAGCATGTAGACTATTTTATAATAGGAATTGTAAGATATCATACATGGCCTATTTCTCAAGAGCCAGTCTCAGCTTCCAACTCAAACCTAAATGCTTACATGATTTATCTCTGTAGAAGATACCACACAAAAAAGTTACTACTACATTTTCTCACAGTCCTGTTCTATCAATTATTTGGAAATGATGCAAGGCAATCACATTGGGTTTATACTACCTGAGAAGTGCATCTTGGTATTAAGTGTGCTTCTCTTCTTTACCTGCACTGCTCCACCTATTCTGTGCAAACAATAATTGTTTCTGCCTCTCCATTACCATTCATTGACCTGGATGCACCCTTTCAACATACAGCAATGGACAAGTTGGTCCAATTGGATAGCTTATGCTGCATAAAAGTTGTAGCCCTGGCTTCCAAAATAATGGCAAATAAAAAGCAAGCAACACCTTTGCACTTAAGGTAGAGCAGCATACAAAACACTGAGAAGAGTATGTACATCAACTAGCACAGAAGATTTGGGAATATTATGCAGCATCGATATTTGGGTTTATTTTACAGGATTTCTGTTTCATATTTAACAACATATTTGGTAAAATACTATATTCATACTCATAAAGAGAAGACTTTGTAAAAAAAATGTAGCTATTGGTAGAAAAAATTGTGGTTTTTTGATAAATGGTTGCATAGTTGCTGAGGAGAGGAAAATACCGAAAGCAAATGGACACAAGTGGGGGAGTCACAGTGATGGAGGATGCAGTGAACACCATTAACAGCAACTGCTTAAATGACTTGTAGCAAAGGTAGGACTAGTTTTAGGGTTTATTATGAGCACTTACTATTATTATTGTCGTTCAATAGAAGAATATAACCAAAAGAAACAAATTGTACATTCTAAACCTGTGAAAATACAATAAACCTAGCTCCCTATTTACACTGGAAAAATAAATTGCTCATTTAACATATTTTGTTCAGTTTGTGTAAGTATGTAACCTGGTATTTTTTATGTGATACATAATTTTATTTGCCTTCTCTCTTATTAAATGCTTAGCTGGTTTACTTGAGCATCTGGCCTGAACAAACCACAACTGCTGAAACTTAGTATTATCTTTGTGACTTATGAAACCCTTTCTGTGTATTTCAGTAAGGATCCTTTAAAAAGAATCACTACTTACTCATATTATTCAAAAACCTGAGTAGATTTATGAACCTACTTGCCTATAATCCAATCTCTTTCTACTGTTTCCTATTTACTTCATCACAGTTGTAGCCATAGCTTGAGCAGGCTGTAGATAGCTATGAATGACTGTAGATAGTTATGATGCATTTTATACAACTATATTTTGATGAAAAGTTATAAACTGGAAAAATTATATTTGTCTTGAGCTAGGAAATGAAAGCACTTCTTATGAAATTCTTCTGGAGAAATTTACTAAAGTATCTCCAGGGTTTTTTTTGTATTTATTTTTGTTGGGGGGATAATAAAGGCAGTCCTGAGCAGTACAGAAGGCATAGCTAAGGATTCTTACATTGTCCCCTCCAAGAAAGAGTAGAGCTATTTTCCAAATTACATTTCTAAATTATGTTCTCATTTTTCTAAGGGATTATTATTTTCAATTTTATGAATGTTACTCTAATTAATAAGAACAATTTCCTAGAAACTGTGTGGTTTCACTTCAGGTTCCCTGCATTAATACTTTACTGTCCAAAAATGTGGGCAGAGATAGATATCTACCTCTAGATATCTATCATTACTATATCCAGGAGTTAAGCGTACAGAAACTAAAATATTTTAAAATAAAAAATACATTATAGGGGTTGAAAATGAAGATGTGGCACATGATAATATTTCTGCTTTCTTGATAAGAAGGCAAACATAAATGCCTCACAGTTACAAAGCAGATAATAAATACTTTTTATTAGAAAAGTTTTAAAATGCAAATATCTAGCTCCAAGAACTTGGAATTTTGAAAGAATATTCTTAACACTTTCACTGGAGATCATCTTTTCCTTTAACTGTTAAAGAGTTATATGACTGCTTCATATTACACAAAAAAGCATTTAATTAATCTAGTATTTTCCCCACTTTTTTTCTTTGTTCTGCTCCTGAAATAACAGATAAGCAATAGTCAAATAGTAATTCACAAGAAGATCTTTCAAGTCTTGGACAAAGTCAAGAAATAGATACAAATAGCACAAATAACTCCTTTTTTTTTTTTTTTTTAACATTGAATTGCTATAGATAATAACCTAAATAGCACATGTGCAAGTAATTTCAATATTTTGTACTTGTAGGTCTTTATACATGTGCCCTTTGGGCACAATCCTGCAAAAATTTGCACATGTGCTCAAGCTCATGCATTCCAAATAATCCCAAGGCTTTTGTACAAATGACACATGATTGTTTTCTGTCATGCAATAGGTTTAAGAAAAAAAGGAAGGAAGGGAAGGAAAGGAAGGAAGGGAAGGAAGGCAAGGAAGGCAAGGAAGGCAAGGAAGGCAAGGAAGGCAAGGAAGGCAAGGAAGGAAATGGAAAGAAAAAGCTCACTTAATCTTAGTCTACAGAGTCCATACTAGTTTGAAATTTCTAACATTCATATTTACTCAGTTTATAATATTTTTTGGTTATTTGAAGAAATTGAGAGGAACTGCTTTATGTCTAATTATAGGAAAGATGAGAGAGACCTGATTTTGATTAATTTTCCAGGTTCTATCCAGAAGAATTCAATTAACATCAGTGTTTACATAGCAACTTTATGAGCACAGACTTCATGTGACACTTCTTGCAATCCTTGACCCAGTGTATGTACAAGAGTGCAAGATCAGCCCTTTTAATTTTACCTTGGCCCTTGACTCAGAGAACCGAGTAGAACCAGGAAGCAGAGAGGAACATGAAAGGAGGAAATATTTCTGAAGCTTTTGACAAGTTCACTTCTCTTTAGGTTTGAATTCTGGGCAATGGTTCAGATCATCTCCTGTTTTAGCCAAATCTGAAGGCCAAAACTCTGCTGGTTTCATTCAACCTCTGCCCTTTCTTCCTGTCCCACAGTCCCCAGTTCACACACTACCTGTGGATCTATTTTGACAGCTGTATTTTTTCAACAGGAAAATACTTTACACGTATGTAATAATTTCTGAATCAGTACCTGCAGCTGCCTCTCTAACCTCAGTATTCCTCCTTTTCCACACAGTCACTTTTGTACAACGTAAACCTAGGGAAAGCTCTGACAACTATTAATTTTATGCCCCTTTTAATTATACACAGGACATACACTCATGAGTGTAGAAACAACCTAAATACAAACAGAGTATGTATTTCTTCTTTTTATGTTGCTTAAACTTTTAAAATATTGCCTTGGGTACATTTTGGAATCAGGGAAAGGAAGTTAAAAAAAAAAAAAAAAAAAAAAGGCTTTTCCTTTTGGAAAACACTTCCAAAGATTTTAGACAGCTTTTGGTTTAAAATGAAAAGATGTTATTGCAAAAGTGGTGGGAAGTGAGCAGGGATTTTAATTTACTTTCATGTTGTTTCCCCACTAAGTTCAATCTAAGGTGAAACATCGTGTTGATGTCAAATTTTGCTTCAAGCAAAACAATAGAGGAGCTCTAAAATTAATGTAGGTGTCCAGTCAGAGGCCTTATACAGCCATTAACAGCAGTACCAGCTTGAGATAATGCATTATAAGCATGAAAAATTCAACAGTAATTGCTGTGTTCTGATCTCTCTCTCTTTTTCTTACTTTGTTTTCTACAGAATCTGATGCACATTCCCAAACTGGTCTTTCTGCTAGTTTACCCCACAGAAATGTACTGGATCTGGATCATTATGACTAATGAAACTGCTGAGAAGCTATTTTTTTTGTCAAAATATAATGCCACTCTAGAACTTTCACCACACATTAGGATTGTGTAACAAGGGCTTATGGTTGCCTGAGGCATCACTTTGATTCAGCATCTCTCCATCTTTAGCCTCCCACTATTGTACACTACTGCAAGATGAGCTGAATACTGAAATTCAGTGTTACTGAGAGATGAATGCCATTTTATAGCTTTGTACTATAAAATTATTATGTCCTTTGTTGTCATCTATTGGCTTGCAAAAAAATAAAAAAGTCTCTGAGCCCATTTCTATCCTAAGAACAAATTACAACAGCTAAGGCACAGGGTGCTGAGTTAAAATGAGTTGTTTTTCATGTTGTTCTCCTAATTCCACTGTAAATTTACAGCCTGCATGTTATGGTTTAAGATTCAAACCTGTGGACACAATTATGGTTGACCAGTAGGCTTTTTATCTGACAAATGACTTGGCTGACTTAGAAATCAGATCTTATAGCCTCCAGAGGACAACATGCTCTTATCCATGAGCTTTCAGCTCTTGGATATTTCACATACAGTTTTCACAAAAGAAACACCTGAGGTGCATCAATGCTTCATGTAATGAAATCTTTCATAAGCACAAGAAAACTATAACTCTTTTATTCTGAACACAGGTCTACATAAAAACACATTTAATTGCAAGTCAATAGGTTTGCCTCACATCACCAGTTGCAAGATTAAAGACAGTGTAGCTTCCCTGAATGTATTGCTATCATTATCAATTCTTGCAGCCTCACAATAAGTTTTCAATAAATTTAAGATTATCTGTTATTTTCTCAACTATAAATAAAATATAATCATCTTAAAAATCAATGAAAGAAAAAACATTAGATCCATTAACCTAACTAAGAATTCTTTCAGGCCCAAAATATGAACTGAAGTGCAGTGGATCTTTAATTTTATTGAGCTGCACCTTTTTGTATGGCAACCAGCAGGGAAAAAATCAAACCTAAAATCAAAGGCTTAGTTTTTTGTTCTGGTAAACAGGGAGGTAGGGACTGAATATTCTACTATGCCTGGAGTTAATTTTTTTTCACCTTAATTTGCAATAAAAAAATAGATATTGCCCCTGGGAGGAAGACACATTATTACTTTCCCAACTATTTTTGATACTTTTATCACTTCTAAATGCTTTGGTTTTTAATTCACCTCCATAACCCTGCAACATTATAAATACATTTACTTGCTTTTCCTGACTGTCAACCAATACCATCTGGTCTTTGAAACCTTAAAAATAGTAACATATATATATCTGGGTCAAAACTGTAGTCCCTGGATAACCACGTAGCAGATCCAGGCAATAAATTTTTCCACAGTCTTCCTCTTTCCCAGGAGCAGAGTTTTCCTATGTCTTTCCTTTGTGAACATTCCTCTTAAAAGTTGAAATTAGCAGAAATGCAAGCCTACAAAAACCAGTATTTCATAAGACAACCCATGTCAACTAACAGGAAGGGTTGTTAGTCAGCTGCCTTGTTTGAACTTGATGCAAAGGCATCTCTACTCTTTCATCAACAGAAGTGGTTCAAGCCACAGAACTCTGACACATGGACAAACCAACAGGGCTGTTTTTTTTCCATAAAATAAAATTATTTGTACTAGTGTCTGCTTTTAGTACATCTTGGAGTTGTTACTTCCTCCCAATACCACTATTCCTGTCTGTGAGCTGATTCTGCTTATACTCCCCCTCATGACCCAGACATTCAAGCTGCTTCATCCTAAGCCACAGAGAATAGTTTGATGGGTTAATTGACAAGACGGTAGTATCATACGTTGTGGTGGTCTGTGTCAAACTGAGATTACATGGAAAACACCAATGTTAAAAAGGCTAGAGAAACTATACAAGGAAGCACTGAGTTCAGCTTTGACTCAGTATGCATAAATTTTGTATATATAAACACTATGATAGTCTTTTATGCATTTTTTACAGGTCAGCTGCAAAGAATGCATATTTGCTTAATAATTTTTAAAACCCATATTTTCTTCTGCTGTCCGTATCAGTCTGTGTCACAAAGGCCTAGTTTACAGCACACTATCCAAGTTCTTGTCTAAAAATAAAAATGCTTGCTTACTTTCTAGTAATTTTTGTTTGGTTGGTTTGGTTTTTTTGGGTCTTTTTCCAAAGAAGTGTTGCAGTGGTGTTTGGAAAGCTCTGGGACCACAGGAGTGGCTCCTGTGAGAGGCTACTTGGAACTTCCCCTGGTTCTAATACTGGCCCTGCCTCTGCCCAAGGCCAAGCAGATTTGGGAGACTGATGTGCCCCTGCAAGTAACATATTCAAAAAGGTGAAAAAAATTATATAAAAAAGAGACCTGCAGAGCAGATGAGAGCAATGCCAGAGCAGACACCTAAGTCAGTGAGGAAGGAGGAAGAAAGGTTCCAGAGCAGAGATTTCCCCACAGCCTGTGGTGAGATGGCAGCTGTGCCCCTGCAGCCCATGGAAGAGCATGGCGGAGCAGTCCCTGAAGGACCACAGTGAGGTAAATGTGGATTTGTAGCCTCTAAGCTGTCACAGATGGACAGATGTGGAGCTGCAGCCTGTGTAGGATCATGGAGAGGGGCAGATGTGGATCTGCAGCCATGGAGGACCCTGTGCCAGAGGAGGTGACTGCTCCCACAGCAGCCATGACTCTGTGTGCAGCCCAGGCTGGAGCAGTTCCTGAGGGACTGCACCTCACGGGAGGGACTGATGTCCAAGGAGTTTGTGAGGGACTCTATCCTGTGAAAGGAACCCTGTGCTGCAGGAGGGGAAGAATGTGAGGAGTCCTCCCCCTGAGGAGGAAGGAGCAGCAGCAACACGGTCTGGGGAACTGACCCTGAACCCTCCCTGTGTCCTGAGGTGGAGGCGGCAGTGAAGAGATCTGGGCCTGGGAAGAAGGCAGGGTTGGGGAAGATATTAAGATCTGGCTATGTTTTCTCTTTCTCCTTGCAGACTAAATTAGGGTTTTTTCTTCCCAAATTGGGCTGGGTTTTGCCCATTACTGTAACACAAACCTCCCTGTCCTTGTCTCATTTAAGGAGCCTTTGGGTGGATTTTCTCCTCCCTGTACCACAGTGGGGGTGAGAGAGCATTGGCCTGGTTGTTATCAGCTGGGCCTAAACAATAACAATAGAGGATAGATAATAACGCCATTTTACAAATAGAAGATGCTGGAATTTTCAGTGGTAGGACCTGATTTTTTCAAAATATTATGCTTGAAGAAGACAGAAGTTCCCTACTCACCTGCACCACAGGAAGACTTCCATCATCCCCAGATCACCACAGGTGAATTAGAGCTTAAGTCAGTCCAGCAGTTCAGCTGTCTGGGATGCATTATTTCCTCAGATGCCAAGATCGAAAAAGAGACAGACAACAGATTAGCAAAGGCATACAAAGCATTCAGAAGACTTCATAAAAGAGTCTGGAGCAATAAACACCTAAAGAAAACCACAAAGATCTATGTCTACAGAGCCATTCTACTGTCTGCTCTTTTATATGGGTCTGACTCACAGGTCATCTACCACCACCACCTGTGACTCCTCAAGCACTTCCATCAATGCTGCCTCTATACAATCCTAAACATCCACTGGACTGACTGTGTGACCAATGTCACTGTCCTTGAACAGGCAGGGGTCACCAATAATGAGGCCATGATACTGAGGACGCAGCTGTGCTGGGCAGGGCACATCTCCAGGACGGAGGATCACCACCTCCCTGAGCTTGTGCTCTGTGGTGAACTTCCCCCCAGCTGCCACAACAGAGGAGCCCCAGAGAGGAGACACAAGGACTCCCTGAAACAATCCCTCAGCTGTGGCCATACTGACTGCTATCAGTGCTCTAGTTGGAAGATATGGAGACACCATCCATGACACTGCTGCCTCCTTTCAGAACACACAGAGAATCAGGAGGAGAAAAGACAGCACAGAAGGAACCTTATCTTGGCTGTCCCCTCACAGGACACTCTGCTGTGCTATTTGCAACCACACTGCCTGTCCTTATTGGCCTTATCAGCCATCAGTGCCCTTCCAGCAAGTGTGGGGAGAGCCCTTCTTAAGTCTTTGTTCATGAAGCCAAGCCATGCCGATGATGATGTAAAGTCAGTATTAAACTCTCAGTCTCTACAGCAGCATCAAATTGCCTTGACACCAGAAACTACCTTTTTATTTATGACTTACCCTGACTGATTAATTATATGCTTTTCTACTTGTCAACAGGTGAATCAAGGGTCCTACAAATTATTGTATCCTTCACTGTATAACCTTCCTTCTTTCACACAACACATAAATCCCAGGTATTGAGGAGCCAACATTTGATGGAATAACCTACAATTAAAGTTATGTATCAGTATTTACTTGAAGTTTACCTCTGTAATCTGTCATTTCTTAACTTATAGGTGAATTAAATTGCACTCTTATTCTGTCATTTAACCCTTTCATATGTAATTTCCCCCCTCCCTTTTCCTTTTTTTTTTTTTTTTTTTTAAATCATTAGCATAGAAATCTTTAGAATTGCTAGCTATATTGGATAACAAAGTAGCAGATGATAGTAGTAGGTTAACATCTCTCATACAAAACAGCAGTAAAAATAAACGGCTTTGAGAGATATTTGATAAAAGCAGAAAAACATTATGACTAAGCAACACTGAGTTCCATTCCCCTAGGAAACAGAAAGCCCCAGTGCAGTGGCTTTCCATTCTCTCTCTCTCTGCACTTGTCACTGGTGATCTATTCAAGCTCTGAATAAACTCCACAGCAATATTTTAAAAGTATGTCTCTGTAATGCATGCACAGAGACACACATCAGCAAGTCTGTGACCAGAGAAACATAGAAACTTGGTGAAAACAAAGCCAACATGCTTTCCACCATGCTATGAAAGAACAAGCAAGTATTAACATTAGTAGAAGGGTAGTACTGCTTTCTTTATTATAACCCTGAAATTCCCAGGAAAACATTACAGAGCTCTTTACAGTAAGCTGAGACACACTGAATGAAATCTTCCCTAATGAGTACATGACAATTTGTCTTGAGATTTTTCCCGGGCATACCGCAAAATTATGAGAGAGAACTGGAGGCCCAGGTATGTGCCAATATGTCTAATTTAAGTTCATTCTACAGTACTTGTTTCATGATAATTTCTTTTTTTTTTTTTATTAATTTGTCTAATACACTACCTCCTAAAAGGCCACTTAATAGACTAGAAGAAACCTAACTGTTTTTCACAAAATTCTAGTTTGTTCTACATCAAACAAAGCAAAGCTTGAGGACTTATCTACTTCAGATAGGAAAAGTACCCCTCTCATTTGTGTAGCTTATTTTTCTTCCTCTGGATCTGAATGTGCTATATTATAGAAACATTTGTCCCACAACACCAATGCAATGTCAACTTTGTTTACTGAAATCAATTACTGAAATTATTCTGGATTCATACTGACATTACTGAAAGTAGATATGGCTCCTGTTTCCAAAGGATGGCGTCTATTTTATTTTTTACTCATTAAATTGGTTATTCGTCTTTCTTTTGACTAACATGATCTGTGTTCCTGTCCATTACTATACAACTGTAAGAGGGCTCTTAAGACAGTGTCATTGTTTGTATCATTCTTCACATACTCTTGCTGTAACAGCTCTGCTGTATTTGATTTTCTCTTCCAAATCTGATAACAAAACTGATGAAGCTGCACTGTTGTAATGAGTTAACCTTTTTTTAAGGAATGTGTGAAGAATTTAAAGAGTTCAGAGTATATGTTTACCCAGAGAAACTCATCTGGTAACATAGTTTGTGGTGGTGTCCTGCTGTTTTACCCATTATGGCAGCAGAATTGACTGAAGCTGAAAGAGTTTCAGGGGCTTGTCCAAAAATCATATATTAAACAGACCATCCACATTAGAAGTCCTGAATAAAGATCCTCATGCCTTTGAATTTGTCTCTAACAACTGGATCATATTCTTTTCTTTCTCAGCAGTGCTTAAGTGAGTTGTTTCTGGATTTCCCCTTTCTTGTTTTCTTTCTCAGATGATTTTTCCATTTTTTTTCCTGGGGAATGAAATGAAACTGTGATGAAATGTGCTCTTTGGATTTAAATTATATGCACTGAAGAGAATCAAAAGCATTTTGTTTAATAGTGGCATAAAAGAAAATGAATTTCCAATCATTCAGCAGCATGAAGAAACAAAATAACTTTTTTTTTAATACTTAACAATTTGTATTCATTTGGAAAGATGTATATCATTATCTTCTTTCACACAAAATTTAATTAAAATTTTGCAAGGCTCTCTTTCTTCAGTGGATTTCTCCAGTGAGAAAGGACTGGTGACTCCTGAGTTGGGAGGCAGAGAACCAGCAGTAGATTTTAACTTGTTTTTATTTTTAATTCTTTTAAATGCTTATAATTTTGTTTTCAAAATTCTACTTTCTAAATAAAGATCAATTCCTAGGAAGTCAGAGATAAGCTGGGAACTTAAACCATCATAATCATTTACATTTGTGTTGATAGATTGAAAGGTTCTTCTTAAAACTAAAACCAGTAAAAAAATCTGCTTTATTTTCTGCCCAATAAACTCTATTTGTTTTTACTGCCAAAATATTCAGAGATATAAAAAGCTATTTTTAATTTGGTTACAATGGGAGCTACTTAAAAAGTTTAAAAAATGTATTTTATGTCAGTATAATTGATGTAAACTCTGTCACTTGACAACAGTATGGTGAATTAAAAGAACTCTGTTCATAATTATATTGAAGTATAAGTTTTCTACAAATTCCTTTTCCTCCACTACAACCTCAGAGACAAGGTGCAGGGAAAGATGTGATTTGGAGTTGTAATACAAATATTTCTTCTTCCTTGGCATGTCCATGGACGTGTATTCATAGACATGCACACCATACTATTCAATGTCTGTAATCTAATGTAACACCTCAGAGCTAATGACAGGGTTCATATAAATGACACTATCAGGAACATATACCCATACAATAAATTGAATTTAAAATGTCATTAAATTGCTTTTGCAGTAGATACAAAAGATGAAATTTTTATTGGATAGCTAGAAAAATTAAAACTGCCTCTATGTACAGAAGATGGGATACAATAAGAATTCTGCTGAGTTAATCTGGAATCTTCCTTTCAAAGACATATGCAGAAAGAGAGTGTATGAATGTGAGCATATGTGTTTCTTTTCTATGTATGAAGGGGGAACTGCACTCTGAGGCCAACAGGAAAAATGGAAGCTGCTCAGATGTCTAAACCAAAATGTGACACTTAAGTTTACAACAATGTATGTTTCTTAAAAAACAAAACAAAAGCACAAGAAAACAAACTTAAAAAAACCCACCCAACCAAAAAACTCCAATGAATCAGAAATAGTATTTATGCATCCAAATTGTAGTCTCCATAAATACAAAACATTTTTACAAGTTCTTTCGTAAACAATTTTTTTTCATTAAAAATAAGAAAGCTTACAGCAGGTCTGCTTTGTTATGGATTATAAATCTTTTTGTATTCAGAAAGGTGCTATGAGGATATTGAATATTCTCAATTCCTGAGAAGGCTGAGCATCACCAAGAGAAGAGACCTGTACTTTTTAAACAGTGGACTTTAAAGTAAAGGAAGAGCAGTTAGCTCTTAAGCTTGATAAAAACTCACTTTCAGCCAAGATTAAAGGAGCAATACGGAATAATTAATCTATCATTGGAGCCATTATTGAAGTAATAATTTGGAAACTGTAGTACAGTTGTAAAGCCCTGAAAACAATACACATGTTAACATTACAAAAAAATTCTCTAAACATGGAGAAAATATCCATATTAGTGAAAAATCAGAAATATTAAAAATAAACAAAACCATTCTTATGCTGAGAGACCAGGACAGGGTTATTGTTCCTTGTTGAATACTTCAGGTTGTTTTACCCACTCCAGTTCAGCAGAACCCGAGGCTCACAGACTGCTTCATCCAGTTCTTTATAATCAACTGAATACAAATGTATTTTAGAATCCAAGTTCAACCTACTGAATTTTTCATTAAATAAAACTATCGAAGTTTGATTTCCATTTTACTTATTCCATTTACTTTTTTTCCTGAAACAAGTCAGAAATAGTGAGCACTACAGCAGAGGAAGACCTATTACAGATTTTTTCATGACTGGCTGATGTAAATTATACATATGTGTAGATAGGTCATAACTGCATTTACTAGTACAACTCTTTTTAATAATTTCTGTTAATTCAATTGGTAACTATGGATAAACCCATGCACAACTTAAATTATGTCAGACTTCCACTGAAATTTTTGTCTCCTTTCACATCTTTGCTTTGTAAAAACACTGTTCAGTCTACTGTGTATTTGATTTTTGATACCCGAATTCTGGTCACAGCTGAAATACCATTCGCATAAGATACAAATTTGAACTGAATATTTTTTTTTTTTCAGTTTCTTTCTCCATGGGCTTTTCATTAATCTCCTTAGTAGTCATCTTAGTATTATTTATTAAAGACTTGAAACACTAAAAGATTGCAATTTGAAACAGCACTGCAGGCACATTTGCTCCTTCCTAAGAATCATATATATTGCCAATAATCATTAAGGTAATAAAGATGGTGCCAAGGTTTAATGCTGGGCCGGCAATTAAACAAATGACAGATGCTCTCTATTAACCCCTCTCCCATCCCAGAAAGGGAAAGGAAAAGGAAAAAGGCAGAGAGAGACTTAAGGGCTGGAAACTGAACTACACAGCTTTAATGAAACAGCAATTATGAAATGGAAGATAATGAAATATATTAAAATATACACTAAACCAATATCGTCTTCTCCCCTGGAACACTCTTATCACTATCCCAGGGTAGACCCTGTGAAAGTCATGGACTGGGCTCCAGCAGCAGAAGGGAGCTGGATTCAGGAACATGCTTGATTTGGGAACACAGATTTGGGATTCAAAGGCAGAAGAACAGATGGAGTCCTCCCAGGATGCCAGCCATGGACAAAGAGCTTGGCCCTTGGCATCCTCAGATTTATACTGAGTATGACATATATGAGATGGAATACTTTGCTCCATTTTGGGTCACCTGTCTGGTCCTGCTTCTCCCCACAAGAGGGTCACAGTTGTGACCCGTTTTCCTCCCTTTCAGTTCCAGCACATAAGATGTTTAGCAGAACCAAGCACTGACCCTTTGCTCTATATGAATAAGTATTATCAAGAACCTTTCTGCATACATTCAGCAGTAAATGTAAAAACCAAGCATTATCAGTCCTAGAAGAAGATACTGATTGAAAAACATGTTGTTAATTTCAGAAAGTTCAGCTACTTAGAAGAGACTTAACTGAAAAGTAAAATTACTAAAAGAAAATTCTGTTCTGTCCTGGCACAAATCAGGACTTGGGGTCTATTCCACCGCTGTACCTGAGAACCAGAATCTCACTCACTTCTCTTGTTACAAGTATTCCTGGTCCTTCAATGCTTCTCTTCCATATGTAAGACATGGCCTAAACTCTTCATTATTATTATTATTTCTAGATTAAATATTCCAGGTGTTATTTCATCAATACAGATCCAAATTAACTGAATTGAGTCATCTACATCCTCAAAATCACAAAAATACATCAACTGTTACAACTAAAAAGGTTTTGGAACAGAAAATATCATTGGAGTTTTCACACAAACATATGATAATCTATTCTTGATTTTTTCTTATTTGCAATAGCAACTGGAAAAATAGAAGGGACACAATTAATGTCGTTGCTCAGTTACCTTAATTTTACAATACATATTTTCTTCAGATTGGTAAACATCTTGTAATGAGAAATACATGTGTTCTGACACACAAGCACTGGGAAAGTTGCTCACTTCAGCAAAATAAGTTTTCAAACTGTCTCAAGAGGTAATTCTATATCCATTTATACAAAAATATATGCCATGAGTAGAAAAACATACAAACATTATGTTGAAGATAGCATAAATTGATAGTAAAATAAGTGCAAACATAATATCAAAAGTCTTTTAATATCTTCAGAAGCAAACATATGCTTCATCACTTCTGAAGCAGTGTTTGCAAAAAACAGTACCATAATCATGAGTATAACTTCCTTAAATTCCCATGGAGGTACAAGTTTTCTCAGCATTCTCTTCTGCTATTAAAATAGTTGCATTGGGACAGAAATGTAAAAATTTGCACTAGCCAGCTCACTGGTAGAAAATACCTTACCATTCCTCAGTCATCCATTCATTTTCATTGTGCCCTGCATAAATTTACCATGCCACTTGTTTCTTTTCTTGGATATTTTTCACATTTAAGGGTTAATTCAGATTTAAACCAATGAGCATTTAAAAATACTTAGTTTTTTTAAAATAAGTAAAATTAATTTTAACAAATTTATTAAAATAATAAATTGCTATATCTGAGATTAAATTTTGACAGGGCTGGTGTTGCAAGACGAACCTCTCTTAGGGTACGATGCTCCAAGGTCCAACCAGGTGTTCCAGCAGAAACTCACAAGTAGTGCTCTGAGCCTATAGCACTCAGGGTTGACCAGCCTGGATGAGTGCTATTGCTCCAAGAGCAACTGACCTCTCTGCTGGCTTGCTCAGGACTGAGCTGAGCCTGTGAGTTTGAGCCTCACCTTTTATTGGCCCCCTAATCCTGCTCATGCGCAGTGGGGGCCCTGCCCTAATCAGGCACAGGTGGGCTTAACACAAGCTCATGCCCACTACCTGGTAATTAGTGGCACCTGGTTGCCTCATTTCACTACAGCTTGAAACAGCTGATTTGATAACTGTTCAAAATAAAAAATTTAAATGCTTTTAGTCAAAACAGTATTGGTTCTTTTACCTCATTAACTAGAAGAATTATGGAAAAATTATCAACACTAAATAGTATCTTGGCTTCATTGCAAATGTATCACATTACAGTAACTTCCCAAATGACTTTATATTAAAAGTCAATCAAGAATCAGTTCTTCAGGAAGATTACCTTAAAAATGACATAAAAGCCACATCCAAATAAAAGAGAAAGTAACAAGATAATTCTGTGGATTATGTGAAACATAACACAATAATTAATTAGCTTCCAGGATAAAAAGAGCATGAGCTTCCTACACTGAATGTGCATGCAAAAACTCAGTTATAATATCACCAGCATAATTCTAGCAAAACGTATGACATTAAATAATGAAATAGATTTCAAAAGTGTGTCATAAATGTATTTTAAATTATTATGTGCCAGCATAAAAAGATACAGGTTTCAGTACTAAAAAGTAGTAAAGCTGTTACATTGTGCTGCTATGTATGTTGACACAGTATAATTTTATCATTAACAATACTAAGCTTAAATTTAATTTCATAGCATCATTTCTTACTGGCAAGAGTCTCCAAATTCTACTGCGGTACAAATTCTAGCATGTGACATCGATTCAGTGAATACTCTGTCATTAGTGTTCCTTTTTATCCTTTCTGTGTGCAAAACTTCATAGATGTTTATAAAACTATACTGACAGGCATGATGGAAACAAGAAAATGTCAAATATTTGTTTCTGATGTGACACCCAGCTCTTCATGCCAGACACAATTTTCTTCAGAGCTGCTGAAGCAGCGTATTACAGTCAAATAATGTCTTTGGTAAATGCTTAGTAGTGACTGCAGTGTTTCCTTTTGATTCACTCCTGCTTCACTTGTGGCTACATTTACCAGCTACATTTACCATTTCAGGACTTGTCTAGCACTACTCTGTAGGATAAAATGGTCAGATCAACATATCTGAAAGGAGAGAGTAAGAATTTCTCTAATACATAATGATGCAACAAGCAGTCCTCAATGGATTATTTGTTTGATTGTTTCTAACCATTTTTTTTCCAAAATTTTAGTACCCTCTTCAAAAACTCTGGTTGGGCAAATTGGGAATGTCTGGAGCATTCTTCCCAAATTCTGTCTCTGAACTCTAGCAAGCTTTTTTTGTCAGTAATATTTTGAGCAAATAAGTTCTGTCAGGTAATTACAAACTGCTTTCCAGCTGTCTAAAATATAAAGAGTACAACTTCAATGCTTTATTTACTGTTCCTACAATTCTGGTTTTCACTGAGATCATCTAAAGTAGGAATAGATCCAAAGATTTAGATCTTACACCCTTCCACTGAAAAGTTCCAAATCAGATTCTGGATTCAGAGCAATGGTTACTAGTATGTAATAGGCCATGAAAATACTCCAAGGTTCAAGTAAGAGCTGTTCCTAACTCATCAGTGTGGAAAAAATGGATCTAATTCTTTAGGTTCTCATAGTAAGTCTGTTGATGCAAGTAGTGCAATTCCTGAGTTGCATTACTGCAAAGTGAAAAAGAAAAAAACTGCCTGGAACACCTATTCATTTGAAAATAGCAAATGCATGGGAAAGTGTGCAGGGAAGGGATATGGATGGGATATTAATGCAAACATTTGAAAGAACAAGAAATATCTTATTCTCTCACTGGTTCCCTTACTGGGACAGGAAAGGAGAAAGTTACAATGGTGAAGGTGATGTGAGGCTTTACCAACTCTAGTGATGACCATGAGGAATGACCCAACTATGTTGTTGCTTTCAGTATGGGCTGTATTGAGATTTC
This sequence comes from Calypte anna, assembly GCF_003957555.1. NCBI lineage: Eukaryota > Metazoa > Chordata > Aves > Apodiformes > Trochilidae > Calypte > Calypte anna. The sequence continues at coordinate 13,243,961 of NC_044251.1, read as the reverse complement.
CATGGATCATCAGGGAAATAGTATAAGATTTTTGGATGAAAATTCTGCCTTTTAAAAAGATCTGAAGAAAACAAATGTATTTCTACTGTTTCCTATAGTATCACATAATTATATAGGGTGGAAAAGACTCTTAAGATCACTGAATGCCACCATTAATGCATTAGAATGGATCCATGTTTGTGTAATTCACACACTGAAATAAACCCAACCTGAAGTCTCTCTGTTATGGAAGGAAGTTAATGGACAATGTCAATGGAATAGAGTCTACTCAGAGATACTTAGAAGTATTTCCAATAATAAAGAGAGCTAATCCTTTACATAAAAAATTATAAATATAAAAAACAGTGTACATATTACTGAATGTGTATGTTTCATTTAAAGCTTTCTACTTTATTCAGTCTGCGAGTAATACATGACTCTGGCTCAAATAAGGGTACTTTTCATAGAATCATAGAATCATAGAATTGGCTGGGTTGGAAGGGACCTCAGAGATCATCGAGTCCAACCCTTGAACCACCGTTGCGGTTGCTAGACCATGGCACTGAGTACCACATCCAGTCTTTTTTTAAATATCTCCAGGGATGGAGAATCCACTACTTCCCTGGGCAGCCCATTCCAATGACGGATCACTCTTTCCGTAAAGAAATTCTTTCTAATATCTAACCTAAACTTCCCCTGGCACAACTTAAGTCCATGCCCTCTTGTCTTGTTGAACTTTCAAAACGCTTTCAAATCACTTCTGCATGAATTCTGTATGTAATTAATTTGTATTAGAATTTTTCCTATATAAATCTCACAGAACTGCTATCTAAAACAGTACAAAACAAAATAAAATACAGTATATTGGCATTTAATTTAAAAATTCAGTTTATGTGATACAACCAAGGATTCAAGCTACTAGGAGCAAAAATGGTTCTTCATTGTAGCAGTAGCATTGGTCTGAAGTTTTCCCATATTTATTTTTAATTAGATGTCCTTTGCAGCATGGAAACAAAGAAAGTTAATGTATAGGTGTAATTTAACATACTCTTACAGCTTACTCCCTTGTACTTCCCTGGCTTGTTAATTTCATGTCTGCCTTTTTTATTTCCTCTCCCTCTTCTTGCTGCTGCTGAAAAGTTGTCAGTCCCAGTAGCAAACCAATCTTTACCATTTCTGTTTAAACTTTAAAGTGAATAGACAATCTCTGGCTGGCTTAATTAAAGAACTCAGTATTCTGTTTTCCAGTGTTTACTTTCTTTAATCATTTTTTTCCTGCTAGATCAGCTGTAGCCAAATTAAGACAAAAAAACCAGAGGCATCCCTTGTACAAAACTAAAAATTAATTTTGCTAGGAACAGTCTTTGTTTTCTGTTTCCATGTGGCAATCATTCATCCTTTTCATATAAACAGCTCTTCTGAACAGCTTTCCATATAGTCTATCAGCATTAATCCATCACGGAAAGGAAGAGCTATCCTTATGGAAGCATGGAGGCAGAGGGGTGAAGGGTGATAGATTCATGCTCCAGCCATACACGTCTCCAAACTACATTGGTTTGTGTGAGCTCTCTACAGGAGCTTGCAAAAAGCAGTGACTAAAAGGCACTGTACATCCCAGTGCACCTCTGTGGATGACAGAGCTCTACACCACACTCTGTGGCATTTAGATGTTAAGACAAAGTTGGAGAAAGCTTCCTTTGTGTTTATACAGGAGCTCTGCAGTTTATCCAGGTAACCATAATATTACTCTTTGCTGGCACAGCATTCTTCATTGCAGAATTTTAAAGAGTGTTTAAACTTCAGTTGTCCATTCTATTCCCTTACAACAATCACACCTGTTTCTGTACTTGTTGCAATTGAAGTTTTCATCACCACTTGAAAACATGGATACTATTTGACCTTCCCTGAACCATCTTATTTACTTACTTCTGACCTGGAATCCGTGCTGAATTTCAATTCTACTAATCTAGTTCCCACACAGGTGTTTCTCATTGCATTTCCATTTAACAGTATCAGTAGTGCTTTAGTAGCAGTGACTTTATTCAGCCAAACAATTTGTGACAGCTCATACACAGAATTTTTATCTCTTTACATAAAACCCCATCAGTGGTGCCTACTCACAAGCACACCTGGAAAAGCATATGTTTTTGATCTTTAAGTATATCTAGGCAAGCCAAATGAAAGAAGAGGATAAACTTCAATTTATGAGAAATAGCTATGCACATCCAGACCACAAGTTCTGTTTTCAACTTTCAAAAACTATTTAATTTTTGAAATGTTCTTAGTGGTTATAAATGCAGAAAACAAAGCCTACAAGTGATATCTTTTTAAAGAAGTGTGAAGATAAAATTGAACATTAAACTTCCTGCTCGCTATATTAACAAACATGCTAGATGTTATTCAATGGCTTTTATTGGAAAGGTTTTGGAATAATATGTTACACAGCCAGTCACTAACACACACAAAAAAAGCTCAACAAAACTGTAAACTTCAAAGCTCATAGCAGAATTGGTTTTTTCCCATAATGCAATTTTAGTTTAAAATAAATAGAGTTTTTTCATTTTACTAACAGTGATGACTAGCTCAATGCAAAAAAGTGGAATTGCAGAGATTTCAAAGCAAATGTAATAGGTACTTTCCAGATTTACTTTTAAGTCTTGCCAGCTTCTGCATAATGACAAAAAGGGAGGACTCTCAGTTCAGAAATTCCTTTTTAAGAGGCTTTTATCCTTAACCAGAAGTTATTGTTATGATTTCCAGAACGATAAGCCAGCTGTCACCTAGTAAACCATATAATATGAATGGATGGAGTAAAAAATTACACCTAAAATTAAGCAGCATTTGTTTCAGATAACAGTAATTAGCAGAAGTCAGGACTATGCAAAGCACTCTGAATTTTCAGATGCTTAGAGATTAAGCTCAAAGCACAGATTTAAAGCTATTCTTGTAAATTTTGTGCTACATCAAATCAACAATCTAAGCCTATTCATGAGTTCAAGTTCAAGTTTCCCTGAAAGTGTTTGAGATTATGAAAGTTAATGAGGTGTTAAAACACAAGAGTTAAATTTGCAGTCAATGGCTGTTAAGCCTGAAACTTATGGAGAAAACTCTGTAATTCTGTGGTTCTTGACTCTGAACCCAAACCTTTATTCTGCCTGAAATCATGCAGTATGTTTAAAGATAATCATACAATCAAAGAAACAGAGAATGGTTTGGGTTGCAAGGAGCTTTAAAGATCATCTAGTTCCAAATTCCTCACATGGGCAGGGACACCTCCCATTAGTCCAGGTTGCTCAAAGCCCCATCCAGCCTGGCCCTGAACACTTCCAGGGAGGAGGCAGCCACAACTTCCCTGGGCAACCTGTTCCAGTGTCTCACCACTGACACACTAGAGAATTTCTCCCCAGTAACTGATCTAAATCAACCCTTTTCCAGTTTGAAATTATTAGCCCTTGTCCTTTCACTTTATGTCCTTCTAAAAAGTTCCTTCCTGGCTTTCCTGTAGGCCCCTTAAGGTTATGGAAGGCCACTATAAGGTCTCCCTGGAGTCTTATCTGTAGGCTGAGCAACCCCAACTCTCTCTGCCTTCATAGGAGAGGTGCTCCAGTCCTCTGATCATCTTTGTGGCCTCATCTGTTCTCACTCCAACAGCTCCATGTCCTTCCTGTGTTGGGGGCTCCAGAGCTGGACATAGTGCTGGACACAGGTGGGGTCTCATCAGAGTGGAGTAAAGAGGGAGAACCACCTCCCTTGACCTGCCAGTCATTCTTTTTTTGATGCAGCCCAGAATATAATTGCAAGAATTTAAGGGAAAAGCAAACAAACAAACAAAAACAAAAAACCAAACGAAAACCAACCAGAAACAAACAAAAAAAAAAAAAACCAACCAAGCAGGAATAAAGGCAGTAGGTAAGTAAGCCAAACATACTCTTACACTAAGTCTGAAGAGAAGAAGAAATCTCAATTTTTCCATATTTCATTTATCCCATTTTCAGAAAATAATCCCTCTGCCTCTTTTGCTGTATCTTGCTATTTCATGTCGCAAGTACTGAAGACTGCACAACCTGTGTATGACAGCACCTCTCTCATGGCAAAAGATACCAAATATTTATATTATTGGCAGAATTTCCTAAAATGGCTAAATCCAATAAATAAAAAATCCAATAAATTTTAAAAGCAGTTTCTTCTACATGAAAGGGCAGTTTAGCTCATGCTGTCACATGGTATGGAGGCTATTTGAAGACAGAGCCTCAGAAAAAAACATGGTGACTTCAAAGTCAGGAAGCTGCTGATAGTAGAAAGGTACCATTTTGGAAATGGTCTTCTCACTTGAAGTTTCAAGAGCTCTTACTACAAAAGCAACCTTGAAGAAACACAATCCTTATTCTACTTTACAAACATCAGCAAGCTTTGAAAGGGAGCTAAAGGTCTACCAAAAACTACAAGGGAAAAAAAAACAAATGCAGGAAATTAATTTGGATTAGCCAGATTTTACAACTACTGTTTGACTGATTTCTATAATGATTAATATTTCCTCAGTTGACTGCAGTGAACAATGAAGACAGCCCTTGAGTAAATGAGATCCAAAGAGTACACTGAGGAATCATTTTTATTGTTTTAAAAATACATCTCTTAGTCATGTATTTAATTTTTGAGGCAATAACATATAGCTTATTAAAGTCAGAATGCACAAAGGATTAATTATCTCTTCAACAGAATCCATGGGTTTCTTAATGTTAGTGCTGTGCTACACACCTAAGACCAAACAAGAACAGCAGAGGATCCATTTTGCATCACAAAGCACTGGCTAATGTGTTCTCTTCCCTTGGTTAAAAAAAAAAAAAAAGCAATTGTATTCATTAACAGCTTTTCAGTTAGTAGGGTCTGTGTGTATTATATTTTACTTGTCAGCTGCCATATAAAATGATGAAATGATGGGAGCTGACAGTTCAGAATGATAAAGGTCCAAATCCTTCTGAATGTACTAAATGAACAAGAGCTGTCTAATTTTGATTGAACTGAACCCAACAAGAAGCCCAGCAAGTATGCAAGATTTTATTCTAGTTTTTCAAATTTAATATGCACAGTGAATATTCAGTGCATTTCAGCTAGATACTCAGTTAATTCTGTGACTAAGAAAGATTTCATTAGGTAGGCTTCAGGCAACAGTGAACTACAAATGGAATTCCTTCCTTATTTTCTGAAGCTCACAGTTTATGATCCATATCCAATGAAGAATGGTCTATAAACTCTCTTATGGTCTTTAATTGCATAAACTTTACATTATAGTCTTACATTAACTTGTGAACATTTTTGCTACAAGGTGTAGAAAAAAAAGTAAAAACAGATCATTCAGTTTTTACACATATAGAATATGTAAGTCTCTAGTTTAACTTGCTCAGTATTTATGTTCTTGGTTTAAATACTTTTCTATACTTTTCTCTACTTTTCTATAGAGACAAGATTTAATTTTTCAAATTAAAAAAAAAAATAAATCTAGCAATCACTGTTCAATTTCCTAAGATCTTGCTGCCCAGTTAGCACTCTTGATGTTCCATCTCAAAGTGAATTTGTTCCTAACCCTGTCAAACTATTTCATCTTATAGCTGTTGCCTCTATTGGTGTATTGATGAAAGGCCTCCTATACCCTAAGAGCTATATGCATCCTTCTTGAGCAGCTCACTCCTCCACTGGATTCTGCTGACATTTTTCTTGGTTTAGACAGCTCTAAATAAATAAGCAATAAAAGCTGACAATGTATTTGATCAGTATTACAAAGAAAAGAGTTTCAGGTAGATGCCTATATTTACCCTCTGCATATCAAATTAGAATTTTGAGCAGCAATTTATATGCAAAATGAAAAAAGGCTTCTTAACCTAGGTGATTATTAGGATTAAGGACTCTCTCTTGTATCAGGATTAAAGGCTCTGTCTTGTAAAGTGACTCTTTTTTTGCCCCTGAATCACTGTCCATTAGCATGACAACTGGTTGGATCAAGTGCTATACATTGCAGCCATTTCCTACAATCAGGAATTTTGAGAGTCCTCTTTCAATGCTCAATTCAACCACTAAGCAAGGAGGAAAATGTAAAAAAGAACTGAAAATGTTATTTCAAAACTGTTGTTCCTGAAGTGGCTAGAGTTGGTACTGATGATTCTCTTTAGCTGGACTTTGGACAAGGTGAAAACCTGTTGGAATCATTTTATATTCTTGTGTTTTTAAGTGTGTCAGACAAGGATTATTAAAGTCCATTTCAGCCCCAGTCCTTTAAACCATTGAAACATACTGAGTAGCCAAGACTTAAAATAAAGGGAGGCCATGCAGAGAGACCTTGATATGCTGGAGAGGTGGGCCTGTGCAGACCACGAAGCTTAACAAAAGAAAGTGCAAGATCGTAGTGAAATGAGGCAACCAGGTGCCACTAATTGCTACATAGTGGATCTTCTTACCTGACTTCTTGGGTTTTCTGCTAATGTTAGTTTGCACCGAACTGGCTCCCATTCTTCTGAGCAGGGGATAGATCGAGGTCTATGCCCGCATTCTCCACCAGATGTTGCAAGACAAACCTCTTTTAGGGCACAGCGCTCCAAGGTCCAACCAGGTGTTCCAGCAGAAACTCACAAATAATGCTCTGAGTCTATTGCCCTCAGGGCTGACCAGCCTGGATCAGTGCTATTGCTCCAAGAGCAACTGACCACTCTGCTGGCGTGCTCAGGACTGAGCTGAGCCTGTGTTTGGAAGCTCACCTTTTATTGGCCCCCTAATCCTGCTCATGCACAGTGGGGGCCCACCCTAATCAGGCACAGGTGGGCTTAACACAAGCTCATGCCCACTACCTGACAATTAGTGGCACCTGGTTGCCTCATTTCACTACACAAGGTCCTTCATATGAGGACAAACACAGCAGAAACACAGGCTGGGCAGATAATGGATGGAGAGCAACCCTGAGGAGAAGGAAACCTGGGTGTGTTGGTTGGTGAGAAGCTAAACATGAGCCAGCAATGTGTGTGCTTGCAGCCCCAAAAGCCATCTGTATCCTGGGCTGCATCAGAGGAAAGTGTACCAGCAGGACAAGGGAGGTGATTCTCCCCCTCTACACTGATCTCATGAGATCCCATCTGAAGTACTGCATCCAATTCTGGAGCCCCCAACACGAGAACATGGAGCTGCTCCAGTGAGGAGGGCCAGAAGGGTATTTAGAGGGCTGCCCACCTCTCCTTTGAAGACAGGAGGAGGCAGTTGTGCTTGTTCATCTTGAAGAAGGCTGAAGAAGGGGGAATCATCAATGCATACAAATACCTGATGAGAGGGAATAAAGTGGGAGTCCAGCTCTCCTCACTCGTGCTCAGAAACAGAACAAGAGGCAATGGGCACAAGCTGAAACACACAGACTGCCCTGGGGACACTGCTTTGAGCTGGGGATAAACTAGATGATTTCTAGAGGTTCTTTCCATACTCCATGGTTCTATCTGAAGCTCTCAGAGCAGAGCAGAAAAGGCAACAAGCTTTTAATAAAGATCAAATTTGTTGTGTGATCCAATACCAGGTGTTATTTTCATATTTTGCCTGTACACCCAAGCCAGACCATGATCTGACATTTTGTAAAGTAGTGTTTCAGTATTTTTTTTCAGTATAAGTAAAATGTGTAGCAATTCATAATAGATGGGATATGAGGATTTTGTTATTTTGAAAAGTTTGTGTTTTAATGGTTGAGAAATAACATGAGTATATAATCAGGAGTGAAAATTATTTGTTGTTGGCTTAAGCAGCCATGATGTTTAGGGTTGATTATTTCTGCTTCTCATGCTCTTTTATGATAACTGTTGAATAGTTTAAGGTTTTGCAGATAAAATTAATGGTATCAATAATTAATTGTGTGAATTTTTGTGATTTTTTTTTCTTTTTGCTCAAAGGTATTGAAAAACCAACATAAACCACAGATACTCAGATTAAATAGAACAATATCATATAAGAAATTGCTGCTAGGAATTTTTCTTTCATGTTTTGCAGTTCTGCCTATTCTGACTACCAGCATGTCTTTAATTCCACATACCTTACCAAATTATGGAGTCCACATTAAATAGATTCTAGACTCTAGAAATTCCTTAATTTACAGTATTGTTTTTCAAAAGAAGATATTGTGTAAACTTTTACAAATGCCAAAAATATTCTTAATTTTTGTCGTGTACTTTCAGCATACTGTAGTTTATGGGTATTAAGCCAGCCAAATAAATAACCTCCATCTCATAAAGATCTCTTCAGTATCAACTATCTTAATATTAAGTATGACTATAAAAAGTCACAGAAGACCAATGTATTATACTTGTAGATTCACTGTCATGTTGCATTAGAAACCTGAATGTTTTGGTTAGCTACAATATAATTTCAGTCTTTTCAGCACGTTAACAAATTGGTTTTTTCAACTCTGACTTACCTACACCTAGAGGACCACACACTCTGTTACTAGGACTGAATATTGATTCTCAAATTAAAATTCTGCCAATAAAAGTTTTTTTAAAATAATTGTATACGTAAATGTATGCATTTTAACCATTGTTCATTTCCATTTTCAGTATTTAGTAAAACAGATGGAGGTGGCTTGCTTGCTAAATGTTTTAGTTAATCATTTTCTGTAATTAAATGATCTCTGATGAGTCAGGAAATGAAGATGTGTAATAAACTTTAGGAAATTGAACAGTCAATAACTGGAATAGATGACAGTAGTTAACTACTGTATGGGGAGTTAAAAATTCCCATGCATGGTCTCATACTATGCCTCTCCAGCATCTGTCTCTTCTCACATAACAATCACTTCCACTGTGTTCAGGATTAATAGGTCCACAAAAGCAAATGTATTTTGGCCCTCTTTGGTAGGCTAAAGAAGATACAGGAAGCAAATACAACTCTAGAATTTCTCTTCTGTTGCTATCAGACCCCTCCTTGCCTACACTACTTATGAACTTATATCATGAGAGGCTTTGCTAGAAACATTCCCTGTGCCCTATACCTTCTTGAATATCATCCAGTTCTGCCACACTCACAGGAGACAAAGCATGAACCCTAGAGCCAGGTGCAAACTTGCCAGAGTATTATTTTCCTTGGAAAATGTCTGTTCAGGAAAAGATATTAATTCTTAAGGTCTTGACATTATGTTTCCAGACATCCTAAAGTAATAGTAATATAAGTAGTTTGTTTTGTAGGACAGTTTCTTCTGGAAACATGGAAATGGAAAATATGTGGAAAAGTAAGAAATTTCAATGTTTCAAAACATACTGTGATCTAACTGGACAATGAAACACATCTTGAAACTTCTTACAGTTTCACATTTCACATACCCTTCATAGGCAGAACAGCCAAGAGTCCTAACTATATCCCAGGGCTCTCTTTCACCCATTACCCATCAGAGTATATTCAGAGAATACATTCTGTGCATACACTGCTTCTGAAGGTTGGTATTCTGTGGCAAAATGTGGCAATGGTATATTTGATTTTGTTTTATAAACAATAGGCTGCTTTTCATAGTTATAATTTTTTGTTTAAATCTATTTTTGACAAAATTTTTATACTTCATCAGTGCAGCGTGACTGCACAAATGTTCAGCTCAGGGCCCCTTCAGCTCCTGTGGACAGCTCTGAAAGGATCTGGGAATAATTTGGATACATTTTGGATATCTTGTTAAGGGATTAGAAACTTCTAACCTCCCCAGTTGCCTTGCTTCTTTTATGTACTCTTTATAAAAGGCTTCAAAACTAGAACAGTATATTTGTTATTTCTGGCTCTGTTAAACACCATAGTAATTAACATTAGCTATTTAACTCTTCTAAGGCTTGCAAACCACAATATGCTTATGATATACAGCACGTTGAACATATGCTTATGGTTATCCAATGCCACCTAATCACCTGCATGAGAGCACTGGCACAAAATACCAAGATTATACAGCCATGCTTCCAAATGGCCCCTAAGATGTTTAAAGTTGTCTGCTTCTCAAGGAAATATTGTGATTTGAAAACCCTTCAAGTGTTACCTGCTGCAAAGAATAATTTTCAAGAAAAGGAGACGGATTCTGGGTGAACAACCTATGTCTAGAACATGTTGTAAATACAAAATAAAATTAATTTACAAAGAGTACAAGTAACCCAAAATGACTGCCCAGTGGGCACATTCACTTTGCAATTTTATTTCTATATAAAAAGCTGCAATTAATTACAAACCAGGTTTTATGCAGTTTTTTGCTTTCTTTAAATGTGGAGTGAATTCTCCCCATAAACTAATGATCTGAAGTGAAGCCAAATAGAGACCAGCTGGCTGAATTGCTAAGTAATTTTATCCACATGATTGACTTTATGATCCTTTCACTACAGTAACTAGTCTTTATTCTCACAATCAGCATCAACCATAATTCCAAGAGGGAAAGATGATTAAAAATCTAGAGAATAGAGAGGAGAGGTTTGTTTGATGTGGTACAGTGCATTCTTGCACACACTTCTTCTGTATAATAGGTGCTGAATTACAGGTCTTTATAGCCTCCAAAGTAGCACAGTGAATAGTGCCTCAAAGACATAATAAGCAACCAATGCCTAAATAATCATTACAGATACTCCATTAACAGCATCTAACTGTGTGGCTTTAAACCATACAAATTGTTTTTTGACAGCTTGTAACCTTTCCAAACAGTTTCCTTTGGGCATTACACCACATTCAGATCTAATTTTAACTTTTGCTTTGTCTATAATTTATTAGTTTCTTTGGAGACACATAATGTATTTCAGTGGAATGGATAAATTCAAATAAAAGATTAAAAAAAATCAATTGCTGTTTTAATCTATTAAATCCTTGCTCTCTGGGACGTAACTAAAATCTGATGAAACATAACAAGGGGGAAGAGGCTAAACGGTCTAGAATTCCTCAGGGTATCTGTTTTACAACAAGCAATATTTTTTTCCACAACTTATTTAAAATAGGGCATATATAATAAAATACCTCAATATATATTAAAATATAAATCCTTCAAAATTGGGCCTAAAACCCACAGACTTTACATAAGATAGTAAATAACAAGGAACAGAAGAGTTTAATGATGTTTTGCAACGGGATAAAGAGCTAAGAAAGATGTACAGTAATATCTTTTTTTTCCAAAGAAAGCCCATAATTACAAGCCAGAAAGACACATGACTTATGAAGAGCTAGAGGGCAAGCATGTTTTTCAGAAACTGGTGAAAGTGTGTTAAATTAATGTGGGTGGTGATGTAACTCTATTAGATGATCCGTATTGGCCATCATGGCCATTATCTCACTTCTGGAGAAATCATTTCCAGGAAAAATGTCCACTAAATCAATACTGGGATATTGTAGTAATCAGCACAGGAATACTGTGATTCAGGCTGTCAAATTTCTCATTTCTTTCAGAACATGTAACTATTTTTCAGCAGATTCAAGTAATTTCCCAAAAGTTTTCAAGTCTATGTAACAGGTAAATGTGTGTCCAATAGACAGAGAAGTGATTTCAAACAGCACTGTGTTTACTTGCTCATAAAGGTTCCTGTTCTTCACAGACATTATTCAGTGGGCAGTCACACCAAAATTTGCCATCATTCTTGAAAGAAGTACAAAATAGGCAGACCCAAAAATCTTCTTGAAATGAACTAAACTGGTTCTTTCCCATCTCCTCAGTCTTAAAAAGGGTCACAAACTTTAGCATGGTTTCCATAAAGGACAGGGAAGGCAGAGTAAATCTTTACATAAAATGTGGACATATCCCTCTCAGTATGAATCTAATTCATCATGCTAAAATCAGTGAAGGTACATCAGCATAAAATTAGAATAAGTTGGATATGAATCAAGCAGATTCATGTCTAACTTGCATCTTACAGATGAGTTATAAAACAGCTGTATATCTGAGTAGCAAGAAATAATGGTATATTTCTGGGTTACATATAAGATAATCAATAAGCAAATTTTCAGAATAAATGTTTATAGGGAAAAAAGATGCCAATAGAAGAAATTATTACAAAGAGCTAATGAAAGTATGAAATATAAAGACCTAGAAAAATTATAAGTATGGTAAAATCTCAGATGTTGTTATTTTCTTAGCAGCATGCAATGTTTTACTCATGCTGAAGCCCCTTTTGTTGTTTCTTTTTGTGTTACGAGGTTTTTTTTAATTTGTTTTTAAGAGCATTATTTACAAATTAATGAAAGCAGAAAAAAAAAACCAACATATACTATTCTGACACTGTCTTAAAGGTTCCAACTTTAGATGTTAGTTTAATTAATAGATATTTAATATTTCAACGTGTCCAGTATTCCAGTACAGAGCTGCTGCAAGTACTGGCTGACCAGTAAACTGAGTTCTCTGTAATTTGATCAGTCAGTGTCAACATGATGAATATAATAAAAACATCTCTGTCTTGGGCATCATAAATGTAGGGGGTGGGGCAAGGGCAGGAATTAGTAAAGTCTGACCTACTTGATTAGACAGGACAGTTCTAATGACTGTGTACTAGTTCTAATTTTACGTCAGTTTGGAGAACTGTGTTATATACCCTTCATCATTATCACCAGCAGTAGTTAAGGACATTGCAGAGTTCTCAGTGTAACACCATTGTTCTCTCACAAATATTTCTTTGAGTCTCTTCCCAACCTGTCAAGCTTGGCATGGAAGAACAGTTAAGTGCATGAGGTTTTATTCCAAGGTCTATTACAATGACATCTGGAGTACTGAATCCAGTTCAGAGCTCCCTGGTTCAAGGACAGTGAACTGCTGGAGAGGGTGTAGCAAAGGGCTACAAAGATTAAGGGACTAGAATATCTCTCCTATGAGGAAAGTCTGAGGGACTTGGGTCCTTTTAGGCTGGAGAAGACTGTGGTGGGATCTTATCAACACTTAAAGGATGGGTGTCAGGAGAATGGGGCCTGTCTTTTTAAAAAGTGGTGCCCAGTGACAGGGCAAGAGGTAACAGGCACAAACTTGAACATAGGGAGGAACTAAACATGAGGAGGAACTTACAGACTTTAAGGCTGGCACAGAACACTAGCATGGGCTCTGCCAGAGAGGAGATAGAGTCTCTGTCTCTGGAGACATTCAAAACCTACCTGGACACCATCCTGTGCACCCTGCTCTAGGTGAACTTGCTCTGGCAGCGGGGTTGGACTTCATGATCTCCAGAGGTCCCTTCCAACCCCTGACATTCTGTGATTCTGTAAAATAATGTCTGAGATTAAACAAAATTGAAAAAAGGCAAATCAACCAATCAGAATCACAGAATCACTGTGGTTGGAAAAGAGCATTAGGATCATCAAGTCCAACCATGAACCTAACTCTGCTGAGTCCAGTGCTAAACCATGACCCTAAGCACCACACCTACAGCACCTTTTAAACATCTCCAGTGATTGTGACTCAATTACTCCCCCGGACAACCTGTTCCAGTGTTTGATAACCCTTCAGTGAAGAAGTTGCTTTTAATACCCAATCTAAACCTTGCCTGGCACAACTTGAGGCCATTTTTTCTCATCCTATCACTTGTAACTTGAAAGAAGAGAACAATACTCACCTTGCTACAGCCTCATTTCAGGTACTTGTAGAGCGTGGTAATGTCCCCCCTCAGCCTCTTTCTCTCCAGATTGAGCAATCCCAGTCCCCTCAGACATTGTCCATAAGACTTGTGCTCCAGACCCTTAGCCAGCTTTATTGTCCTTCTCTGGACATGCTTCAGCACCTCAATGTCTTTCTAGAAGTGAAGGGCACGCAGGACTTGAGGTGCAGCCTCACCAGTGCCAAGTACAGGGAGGTGATCACTTCCCTAACACTGCTGGCCACGCTTTTCCTGATACAACCCAGGATGCAGTTGGCCTTCTTGGCCACCTGGTCACACTGCTAGCTCATATTCAGCTGGCTGTCAATCAACACTTCCATGTCCTTTTCCTTTGGGCAGCTTTCTAGACACTCTTCTCCTAGCCTGTAGCATTACATGGGGTTGTTATGACCCATGTGCAGGACCTGACACTTGACCTTGTTCTTACAATCATACAACTGGCTATGGCCCATCAATCCAGCCTGTCCAGGTCCTTTGTCAGAGCCTTCCTACCCTCAAGCAGATCAATTTTCCTTCTCAACTTAGAGTCATCTGCAAACTTCCTGAGGGGGTTCACTGAATCCACTTGTACAGATCACTGATAAAGATATTAAACAGAACTGGCCCCAACACTGGGCGCTGGAGAACACCATCTGTGACCAGCTACCAGCTGGATTTAACTCCGTTCACCACACTTCTTTGGGCCTGGCCATCCAGCTTGTTTTTCATGCAGCAAAGAGTACACCAATCTGATCCATAAGAAGCTGCATTCTCCAGGAGAATGCTGTGGGAAACAGCATTCATTGAAGGCTTTACTAAAGATGAACAATATCCACAGCCTCGTCCACTAAGTGAGTCACCTTGTCATAGAAGGAGATCAATTAGCCATGCAGAACCTGCCTTCCGTGAACCGGTGCTGACTGAACCTGATCACCTGAATGTGCTGTGTCACCTCAATGTGCTGCGTAATGGCACAGGGCTGACTCAGATCAGCAGCTTCTGCACAGCTCTCCCTGCCCCAAGGTGCCTGGCCCTGCTTCAGGCATCAATGAACAAAAGACATTTTTCTCCTCTGTGATTAACACATTCAACAAGGGGAAACACAGACGGTAGTTAAGAGCAAAGAGAAGAGAGAGTTGAGGAAAAACAACACATGGAGAGAGAGAACACCAGAGGAGAGCAATGCTGAAGGAAAGAGACCAAAGCTGGCAAGGAAGCAGAGGGGGAAGGTGCCTGAAGAGATTTTTCTCTCCATCCTGTGGTGAGAAGGCAGCCTGTCCCCTGCACCTGTGGAGAATCATGGTGGAACAGACCCTTGAAGGACCGTGGTGGAGCAGCTGATGTGTATCTGCAGCCGTGGAGGGGACTGTTCCCCAAGCAGCCCGTGGCTCTGGGCAGCCCACGCTGGAGCAGTTTGCTCCTGAGGAGCTGTGCCTGGCGGGAGGGAGTCACGTCAGAAGGGTTCGTGAAGGACTTTCTCCTGTGGGAGGGACCCCACGGTGGAGCAGGGGAAGACACTGAAGAAACCTTCTCTCTGAGGAGGAAGGAGCAGCAGAGAACAACCTGTGATGACCGGACTGTAACCCCACTGCCTGTACCCCATGCCCCTGGGAGCAAAAAGGTAGAGATACCAAGAACAAAGTGCTTTGGGATCGGGAAGAAGGGAGGGGTGGGGGAAAAGTATTTCAGGTCTGGTTTGTGTTTTCTTGTTGCCCTGTTTTTGATTTCACTAATGATAAATTGAACTGATTCTTCCCCAAGCTGTCTGTTTTGTCTGTGAGCGTAACTGGTGAGTGAAAACCTCACAGCCCTTGTCCTGACCCACGCGGTTCTGGGTAGATTCCTCCTCACCATCCCGTAATGGGGAAGCGAGTGAGCGGCCGAGGGGGCCTTTGTTATCAGCCGGGCTCAAACCACTGCACAGGGGGCTGGCCTGTTCCTGCCCCTTTCAGATTTACTCCTTGAATAATGTTCAGCCTTCTGGACTCATTTGCTCTTCAGAACTGCCTCAGAAGAGAGTCTGTCAGCTAGTCTTTCAAACAGGTCAAAGTCTCAGTGCCAGAAGTCCAAGGTGGCGGTTCTCCTGACCTCCATCCTTAATCCTCCAAGAACAAGGCTATCATTTCATGATCTCTATGTCCAAGATAGTCTCCAGCTGTCACATTGCCCACAACCCCGTCTCTGTTGACAAACAGCAGGTCTAGCAGGGCAGCTTCCCAAGCTGTGTCAGTGAGTTATCCTCCATGCACACTGGGAACCTCTGGGACTGCTCCTTCTCTGCTGTATTATATTCCCAGCAGACATCTGGGAAGTTGAAGTTCCTGATGAGAACAAGGGCAAGTGATCTAGAGACTTCTCTCAGATGCTTGCAGAATATTTTATCTGTCCATCCTGGTTGGATCTAGCTCATCTGAATTCATAGAAAACAGTGTGCTGATATCCTACCATATGAAAGTGCTGCCTTTGTGTTGCATCAAACAACCAGAGGGAAATGACAAACAGAGGTTATGAATTTTGAAAAGAAGACAGAAAAATGGGACACCAGAAGATTCTGTATTCCCTTTATGTATTTCTTTTTTTCTTCACCTCGTTCAAATAATATTAGCTGGTTTTCTTCAGTAAAGAAGAGCCAGTCTGTTCATAAGTACACATCTAAAGGTTATGAGAACAGTCAAAACTATATTATCCATATGTTCTAGCAAATATTTTAAAAGTCTTGTTTTTCACAAATACAAAGTGTAACCCTTCAAATTGTACCAAATCATGTAAGCCCATTGTTTTCCATTCCTGCTACCTTCCTTAGGAGGTAAGGCCATAGCTAGTGGCCAAGCACAGTTAAATACAAATGGTTTTAGATATACACATATGTAAAGTTGTAAGAGACTGGGACTGAATTATAGGGTAACAGGAAAATTTAAATGATTAGCTACGAGATCTGAACATACTGCTCAAGGCCTTATCCAGTCAGGTCTTGAAAATTTTCAAGGAAGGGGACAACACAATCACCCACATGAGCTGCTATGCTGCTTGGCTCTGTGGTGAAAATTTTTCTCTTCATATCAGGTATGAATAATTCTTTTGTCAACGCATGCCTATCGTTTCTCATTCTCCCACCACCTTTCTAAATTTCCACAACTTTTCAAAGATGATAGAGAGTGGCCTTGCAAGGACATCAGACAGGTCTCTAGGTACCCCTAAATGCAGCCTCTCAGGTCCCATGGACTTGTAAGGGTTCTAAATAATTCCTGAGTCGATGGCAGTTTATGTCCTCCTAAAACACTTTAGCAAAACAAATATCTGGGAGACCTTGGTCATGGAGACAGAAGCAAAAAAACCACTAAATAACTCAGACCTTTCTGTGTTTGTTGTCATTGGATGATGTGCCCCAATCAGCAAGGGGCCCACATTTTTCTTGTGCAGCCTTTTACTACCTAAATAGCAGGATATATTGGTCTTTATCTATTGACAACAATCATCGGGGCCTCAGCAGTGCAAAAATATCTCTTCTTCCTTCAAATATACAATGATTTGACAAAGTAAAAAATTAAAATGAATAATATTCCTTGTACTGGAGTATCAATGGGAAAGTACTGTCCAATGTTAAACTTCTGCTACTGAGATAGTGTACTGAATAGATAAGAAAAAGCAGGAGCTGGCATGATCCAGATTAAACTCTGTATCTCAACCAAAATTCTTTGACTGTAGTGATCAGTCTCAGAGTCATTGGAACACGGCTTAAAGATACCTGAAAACAGCTAGAACACTGCTTGACTAGAGTCCAGTTATCTCCAAATCTTTAAGGTTTTAACTTTTTACTCTGGTGGATGCCTCCCCAGTCTATTCCAGTGGTTAGTTATCCTTACTATACAGAAGGTTATCTTCTGTTTACTGGAATACCATTGTAGCTAGTAAGCCACAGCAAGCAAAAATGAGAAAAAAATAATAAGGCCTCTCATTTTATTAAATGTATAACTCCATTGTTCCACCCCAGGTTGAACTAAACTTTGGATAATCAAACCAGACTGCAAAATGACAACAGAATAATGAAAGATTTCTGCATTGAAATTCCCACTTCCCAAAGATTACGAAGTTACAGTTAGAAATGCAGAATAAATGCTGAGCTCATTTCATCTCTGAGCAAAACTCTAGATGCCATTACAGTGATGAATGGCATGATATCTCCACTGTTTTGTGCTATGTATGATTTTCTGTTGGCGCACTATGTACTAATTAAAATGTCTTTAATACATTCGGAAATCAAATTATGTAAAAATTAATTAAGAGACAAGCTTTATACATTTTATCATATGTTTCTGTACATGTACATACAAGTATTGCAGCCTGGTTTATCAAACAATAGGAAACATCTGTCTTCCACTGAATTCTGAAAGCCTACATAAGAAAAATGCCAGGCCCCATCTGACTTAAACACACAGTAGTTACATATTTGTATGTGTTTATTTTCTAATAACCACAATTTCAAGAGGCATATTGACAGCAGAAAGATAGCTAACTATGGCAACACATTCAGACTTCAGTTCTTAAAGCTCAAATACCTACATCTACAATTTGGATCCGAGTAAATGTTTCAAAATTGCAGATTTCAGGAGGGATAGCATGTATAACTGAAAAAACAGGACCTATGACTTTTACCAGCATTATATTATTAAAACCCACATATTTCCAGGTCCATCTAGAATAAGATCTATGTAACTTCTTTTGTGATTTATTTCTTCTAGCTTATTTTCTGATTTGATATCCTTTCCAATGGATTGTGATGTGCTTAAATTGAAGTTAATTTTTAAAAAGAGACCCAAATCCATTTCCTTGTTCCCTTTCTGGCAGCTTTCTACTAGTTTTCCAGACTAAAGAAAAGGAATTAAACATAAGACAAAAATAGTCACATACAGATTACCTTGACTTTTCCCTACACATAGTTTTTATTAAAAAATAATATTGGATGACGGTTAGGTCACCTAGAGGATAGTAAATTAAACAGTGAATAAACAAAGTCTTTCACAATAAAGAAAATGATGGAACACAGATTTTCTCAGCATAACAAAGTATGGGATCTGGCTTCAGTACTTCACCACAATAGTCTAAATTAAGAACAACAGAGAACAAGTTAGAATCATACATGGTTAGGAAAAAAGGTTTTGTTTATAAACGATAAAAAGAGGTATGCTATCACTTGGAAAGTTACAGTATTCTAAGATCAGTTTATACAAAGTTTCCTTCACAAAGTTTTTTTTTTTCTCCTTATGTCAGCAACATATCTGTCTTTTAAAATCAGTTTATTGGCACTATAACCTACAGAAATTTCTCCTACAGACACAGGCAGTATGTAGAACAAAACATTAAGGGGCTGAAACAGTATGAAAGTGTTACTGCAGTGCATACTAGACTAAATGAAGAGCAATTCAAATCTTGATTGCATTTCAGTTAATCTTAAAATTCTTCTAAAATGTATCAAAACGAATATAGTTACCTGTTAAAGAAAAAAAAAAATTAAAAGAACATTGTAGGAATTATGGTTTGCTCCAGCTCCCACTGAAGGCTTTCAGAGTATGGCCACACATTTCAGCTTTTTTCTGAGCGCTTTTGCAGAAATACAGTTACTAAGTAGTGATTTTTAATTAATTATAATACTCTATTTCCTACAGACATCCCACACTGGTTCTCCATTCTCATTATTCAGTTCCAAACTTATGTGAGCATTGTCTCTTTCTTACTATTTCTGAATTATAACAAATAAAATATCAATCCTGGATTTTATTACAACCTAACTTGCCTCAAGTTACTATAGACAAGAATTAAAAAATGAGAAGAGAAACTGCAGCAAGCAGGTAGATTTAGTAGTCAACAGGCAGTAGCTCAACATACATATTCAACATACATCTATTTCAACATACATCTTCATTTGACTTTACCTTAAAACTATCTGATTTCTATATCAGTTTTAAGGAGAATGCTCAACTTAAAACAGCCCAGTTCCACTGCACATTTTATTAAGTTCCAAAGTAATGAGTATTTCCAAAATGGGGTGAAGAATAAGAATATTGAGAATTATAACCCTTAATTAAACACCACCACAGAGAAACTTCTTCCAGTCACATCATTTATCAGCAACCTGCTTCTCTATTATATACAGGTAAAATCTCTGAGGACCATAGGACTTCTGAGAATTCATGAAACCTCTCCTTTTATTAAGTCATTTGCTTTAAGCTTATGTTCAAATGTTTATAAGAGGAACAATAGCAAAAAACTGATGAAGTAGAAGAGTAAAGGTAGGACCAACATAAGAATCAGCTACAGTTGGAAGACAGTTTTGCTATACTAAAACCTGGGGATCTAGCCCAAAACCAGATAGATGCAAAAGATAAATACATTTAAGGGGAAAAAAAAAAACCAAGCCAAACCAAAACCCACACCTGTCTTCCAAGTCACTCACTGAATTAACTCCAAAAATCAAAAAATCAGTTAGTACAACAGAATATTTTACGATAGCAAGTACATTACAAAAGCCAATGGTGCAGCAACTTGACCTTATATGTTTCTCAAGTACTTCTAAAATGAGGTTCTTAAACAAGTAAATGATGTTTAGGCCATGCTGACAGTACTGTTCATTCCTATGATTAAATTCTAGATTGGATATTCTTAGGTTGGATATTAGAAAGAATTTCTTTACCGAAAGGGTGGTCAGGCATTGGAATGGGCTGCCCAGGGAAGTAGTGGATTCTCTGTCCCTGGAGATATTTAAAAAGAGACTGGATGTGGCACTCAGTGCCATGGGCTGGGAACTGCAGCGGTAGTGGAGCAAGGGTTGGACTTGATGATCTCTGAGGTCCCTTCCAACCCAGTCAATTCTATGATTCTGTGATTTGGAGACAAAATGGAAATCAGTGGTCAATGCAAACTAAGAATGATATTAGAAGTATAACAATGCACGAGGGTGAGCACTGGAACAGACTTCCTAAAGAGGTGGTCAATGACCCAAGCCTTGGTATTTAAGAGGCATTTGGTAAATACCCTTATAGTGTAGTTTAACTTCTGGTCAGCAGTGGTCAGGCAGTTGAGCTAGATGGTCATTGTAAGCCCTTTCCCACTGAAAATATACTCTTTTTTATTCTACTCATTCATAGCATTCTGCTATTCACTCATAGCATTCTACTCTACAGTACCAAGGCCTGGTAACCAAATTAACTCATTGTATACTGTGTCAATCGGATGCAGCATCTCTTCACATAGCTAACACTTACTTTTTACTTAAAAACATTGATGGACCTTTTGAAAGGACAGTCAGAACACCTGATGGCACTCAACAGGACCAACAGTCTGGCTGATGGTTCTGAATCACAGCTTTCACTGACTGGCAGCATTACTGTAATCTGACCCTGCAGGCACCACCTTTACTCATGGTAGAAGCCTTGGTCTTCACTGATCAAAGCACTGCTGAGATCATGTAGCCTCAGCCCTGTAAAGGCAGATGCTTTTGGGTGCCAGGCCCTACTGTGTCCAATGAAAACTGGAGCCCAGCTAGCACTGACCTGAGAACCATTCCTGACTTTTATACCTCTAAGTAAAGCACTGAGTTGATGCAGTTCAAGGTGGTCTTTGTGTATTCACTATATTGTCAAAGCCATGTACATCCTTTGTTGATTTCCAAGCTAAACATCTCTACCATGTACATTATAAGCATTCTTAACATGACTGTGAAAACAAGTGTATGAATGTACCTAACACATACAGCTCAAGAAGCACTGTAAACAGATCCCAGATTATTTGGTAGAGAGTGTTGTCTCCGATGGACCTGTACTGCTGTTACAGTAAACAATTTAAGTCCCATTTGACTTCACTGCAAATAAGAACCAGACTGTTAGCCAGCAAAGTGGCTACACAGATGTACAAAATCTAACATCTCAGAGTACAAAAAGAACATACAGTGCCTAAACTAGCTGAAGTTGATATCCAACCTTCAGCTGTAAATTGAAGAAGTACATAAAACACTAGGAGACTAAGAAAACAAATACCTATCATCCTCTTCTTTTATCTCTCCAAGGCCTTCTGTTCTGCTACCTGAAAATACAACCTGCCTGCCTGCAATTATATATCAATGCAGTTAACATTGCATTCCCATAATGATTGATGACAGATGTCCAGGTTCTTGTTACTGGGGTCTGGAGCAGGGTGGAATCAGCAAAGCAGATGCCAAAGGCCATAGGCAAAACTGAAGGAAAGAACAATGCAAATTCACAATTAGGGAGTCTCTGGGGTGTTGGAAGAAAATGATTTGGGCCTCTGCAGATTAATGCAGACCTGGTTTTATTTAGGAGAGAAAAAAGCTTTCTGCACTTTCAAGTTCCTGACCAATTTTTTGTCCTATAACTACCCTTTAGAACCCCTAGGCCACTGTATCAGCTGCCATATGTCTCTTGAATTAGACAGCCTGGACCTTTTCCATCAGCTGCAAGAAACTTTCAACACATCTGGTAGAAGCTTTTCTCATCAGCTGCTATGAGCCTCTGCACATAATGAATATCTATTCCTTCCGTTGGCTGTTAAGCTCTTTGTGGACCCAAGTGAATCTCTGTTAGCAACTACAACAGCTTTTCACAATATGTAATTAAATTAACATTTCTAGGCAGCAGAAACCCTGTGACAAAGAAGTCTCATCTCTTCCCCTTTTTTCCCTCACTCCCTGCTCTTGTCCCTCCCTTCTGTGATGCTGTAAGAGAAACTGTAAACAAAGAGAAAGAGGGGAGAAAAAAAAAAAAAGGAAATCAGCAGCTAAATCAGTTTCTAAACTGGTTAATTTTATGGATTCATGCTGAAGAGAAAGCAGCACACTCCTGGAAGGAGTAGCTAAGGATAGGGTCAGGGTGCTTTTTCCTTCGCAAACATGAAGTTAATTCCAGATCAAAATTTAAGCTGAGCTGTGGCCTCAGGCTGTGATTCCACAACACTTTATATCAGCCCTCTCCCTTGCTGTTTCAGGAAATAAAGTAGCAGGAAACTGTCCTTACAAGAGAAAACAAGACAAGTGAAAAAACATTTGCTGTTTTTCTTTGCCTGAGCTAGTTCATGATGATGTCAGACGAGCATCGGTGTCAGTGCAAAAAGAAGGGAAAGGAGAGCATCGCAGTCTCAGGGCCAGGGCAGGCAGGACCACAAAAGCACTGACACAACTTAGCTTCAGCTACAATGAAACTGCTGCTCATACTTTTTTTGCTCAAAACTTTGTACTCTCACCTCACTGAATAACTGGTCTGCTTTAGGTTCTCCCACCCAAAAAACTTCTAGAGAAACCTTAGGGTCATCATCACGATGGCCTTGGTGAGGTCTGTGATAATTGTTGTTAGGCAGTGATGAGAATTTGGGTGTACCAATGTAAACTGAAAATAATTTTGAGAAAAATATAATCACGGTCCATTTCACAACTGGAAAAGCATTTTCATTCCTGAATAAAATACTGCACATGCAACTCCATTAATGGATATTTAGAGAAAAATTCATAATAAGAATGTATTTTGGATATCAACAGGCTACAAATACATGAGTTGTCTTTGATGCTAAGTCTAAAACGTGTTATCAGAAGAAATATAATTAGGATTGAGGTGACTAAAAACCAGAATTATTCCATTTATTATAGGGGGATAACAGCTGAAAGATAAGCAAACTTTAACTATTCAAAGCTTACTTTGAAAATAAACATATCCTTAAGAGCAGAACATTAAAGATTTTACACATCTGTCAAGTCATCCTGCTTCCTACTTTTCTTTGGTTTTTTTGCACCTGAGCTATAAAAGAGAACTGATTCTGTTAACAATTAATTGTGAAATTTTAACTACCACTTACCTTTGGCTAACGTACAGTAAAAAAGAAAATGTCTACCTTGGGTAGGTTGCTAATGATGGTGAGGGAATAATTATACTGCTTCTACTGTCATGGTTCAAATCCCAGAGCTCAGGTAAAGATTAAAATTAATTTAGGCTACCTTGTAGTTAAAGCTAAAATAATATACCTAGTAATTAAGATAACAAACCACTGCGGAATTACATATAGAATGTGATTCCTTTTGTTTAAGCTTTTAGAACCTGTTTAAAAAAAAAAGCTGGCATTTAAGATATCTGTAAAGCAATCTCAACGTGCAACTGTTTTGATACTGCAGATTTATATACATAAAACATCTCCATATTCACTTGAAAAAAATTTGGATATAATCAACATCTAAAGGAATTATGCAACAGCAAAATATTTATAATGAGAGACTAAGTAAAAAAATAGACAAGGGGAGATGGTAAGAGGACTTCAGATGCTTACATATCTCAATCTACAAAAGATGATGTCATATCTTGATTGTCCTTACCTGATAAAGAGAAATTCAGAACACTTACAAAGAACTACTATCAAGTAGGAAGGAAGAAAAAAAGCCATAATCTATGAAAAAATAGCGTTAGTTTGATAATATCTCAAACTTGTCTGGGTTAATATAAAGGGAAGGTAACCAAAATCTGAGAAAATTAATTTAATTATTGTTATCTGAAAAGTTAAACATCAGAGAAAGGAAGGCATAATGGTAGAAAATTGTCACAAAGTTCTTGGGTTGCTGCCAGAGTGCAAAGGATTGATCTTAAAATTCATTCACTCCTATGTTAAAATCAAATCAAAACAAAAGCCATTTACATCAAGGTAATTACCAGAAAGTGACTGCATACAGAAGAATGAATAGAGAAATGTGAAAAACAGAAACTTCAGTCACAGCAGTAATTATGATTCCCTCATTTAAATGAATGTTTGCATGCAAGTGCACATTAGCCAAAAGGCCCAGCAAGACTAAAGACTGACTCAACAGCATACAAGGTCTAATACTGTAAATGACAAAAAGAAAACATGCAAAAAGATGATGTTTTTATCCCAAATTCTTAATAATTGAACTCTAGCTGTTCAGGATGCAAAACAATGAACCTGAAAAACATTGTTCAACTTTATTTTGAAACTAAGAGCTTTCCTCAACAAAAGTCAAAATGATCCACTGCTCAAAACAAAATGCAGGAACTTGTGAAGGAAAGAGATCTAAAGCAACAAGATGTTCAAAGCCAAAAGAAGACCTATATAAGGATCCAAGACTGTAGGTCCATGGAAGGATAACAATATTCAGTAAATATGCTGTTAGCACCATGTTTCAACAAAATATTCCAAAAAGTTCGGTTCAGAAAAATACCACCCCAAACCATCCAGGTTGTGATCTGCATGTCAGTATTCTGGTTTAGTTATTAGAAAACTTCCACAGCATGATTGATATCCTACTGGCCGTACTATGGGCAGATAATCATATCAGAAATAATAGTCTGCTGCTGTTTGTTTCACTGTTGAGATTACAAATTAGTCTGCTTTTTGTGCTTCTCTGCATTCTGACTGTTTTCTGCATTCAAATTCATTTTCAAGTGTATCCGAACACTAAAACAGCTTCCACATGTTGATGATGTCCATGTTACCAGGCTAAAAGAAACTGCATAGAATTTCATAATCAAGACTATTTTATTTTGGAACTTTGTACATTTTGTTACTTCCCTTTGAGGAAAATCTCCAAATGGAAAAATCAAAACCTTGAGGTCTTTACAAGACTTAAGGTTGAGAAATGACAATATTCTATTATATTAGTTATGTAATCTTATGGTATGTTGTGTTGTGTTATGTTATATTATGATGTTATGTTATGTTACATCATGTTACGTTATGTATATCATATTAAGGTATATCATATTATATTATTTCTTTAAGTTTTAGGAGAGGGGAAGTTCCACATCATTATATCACAGACTTTTTTACCACTTGTACAAATTATTTTAATTTACAGTCTCAAAGGTTTTTTTCCTTGTTTTGTTGATGCAGTGTCTGAATTCCATAGAAGAACAAGTCAATTGTTATTTCAAAAAGACATATTTTAAAACCCAAATAAATCACCTCACCTAAAATCATCAGTGTTTAAAAACAAAGGCATTAAAGTACATCTATAATATTAAGCAGGAGTCCTAACAACATAGAATAGTGTAAATTTTATCATTTACTATATAGTTGCAATCAATCTGTGAACTGCTTTATTAACAGGTCACTGATAAAATCTGGTAAGTAATCCCATAAACAATTTGTTTGGGGTTTTTTTATTTCAAAAACGTTTTCTTTCTACTTCCTCTGAAAAATTTGACCCAATCACCAAGATGAAGAGAGAATCAGCCCTTTTTGTCCCTTCTTTTCCTCCCACCCTCCTCATAAACTTCTCTGTTTATACTGCTTGTGAACATCTATTAATGCTTTCCATCAAACAGTAAGTACCTGCCACATGAGTATCCAGGTTCCTTAATGCCTAAAATGTACATGTGAAATATTGTAAATAATTATTTAAATAAGTCCAAAATATTTGTATCTTCTCAGTGTTTCTTGGGCATTATGACAATGTATTTTATACATCCAGCTCAGCTTGTAAGTTGACAGACAAGTCCCATCAGACTACATGTTTGCTAAGAAAATCTACTTTCATCTGTCAAATCTGAATACTACAGAATGTCAGTGCTGGTTTGTTCCATTGTTTAGTAACTTAAATATTTCAGTTGATGGTTTGTAATCTCACAAATTCTATTTTGTGAGATAAAAATAAACTAAAATTAGTTTTCAGATACTAGTTTCACAAGTACTGCTTATTGCTTTTTTAAACAGACTTGTACGCAATCATAATATTAATCTATTTCATGAAAATCAATTGAGAAAAATGTAGTGACCCTCATATTGAAGTTTATATTCTAATAGCCTATTTTACTTCAAAATCCAGAATCGAGTTCTAACAGAACAGTAGATTTTTTACAAACAGAAGTTATATCAAAACATCTAATCACGTACATACATTTTACTGATTAAAATGTATCAAGTAAATATTCTCAAATGTATTATTCAAAAGATGCTGTATGTTTACCTTCACTGCACAGAGGTCAAATAGAGAAAGTAAAGCATCTTTTTTTTTTTTGTCACTTTATTTTCTTAAGCTCATTAGCATTTAGCTAGAATGCTAAGAAAAATATGGAGATTTCCCTGAAGCTGTTTGACATGTTAGCATCTTGCTTTAACCCATTCTAAAATTCAATTCCTTCCTTAAGTCAGAAGAAAATACATGTGACTTACATGTTAAGGAATTTTCTAGGAAAGTCAAGCAAATTGCATGTGCTCTGGCTTTCATTCTGGTTTTGCCACATCTGACAAGTGTCTGCATTAGCAAGCAAAAAAAAAATACATCTAAAGAGGCTTCTGATGTGATGACAAGTTATGGCAAGCAATCATTAAATTGACCCAAATGATGTTTTTTTACAAATATACACTTTTAAAAAAAGCCTTTGCTTTTAATACATGTGATTGAAGAAGAATAAAAAAAAAGAATGAAACATCTTAACTAAAAGCAATTAACAAGAGCAGCAAGTGAGAAGTCCCTTAGTAATACCATCTCCAGATATCTCCAAACTCAGCAGTCTTTGCTACCCTAGTAAAGGGACATCAATTACTCATTCTTAGTTTGGTCAAGAGAAGACATTCTAAATGCAAGAGATGTGGCTTTTTATGTTACCAAATGTTCCATTTGGAGCAAACACAATATTTCAAAGACATGGGTAAGAAATTATAAGCTCTTACAGATTTTTTCAATGAGTACAGTACTTATCCCAGGTGTTGGAGGTTTGATTCTAATCCTCTCTGTAAGAGAGGTAATGATGGCTCCTATGTCACCTCACGTCCCCAAGATTGTCCCAGACTTCTGTAGGGAAATAAGGAATTCAGGGGAATACAATGTTCTCATTTAACTTTTACTTCTTCTATCCTGCTTTCATACAGGACAAAGGCAAATGAAAGTTTCTCATGCACTGAAAAACCACATAACCACCAGATATCTTATTTGCCATTTTAATTATGTTTATGTCTATATAGAGTTAAACTGCCTCATGCAGTGGAACCCAGAATGAGTGGTTGAGAAATTTTGTGATGTAACAGGATTCTGGACAAAGATGAGAAGGGTTCTGAGACCTCATGCACAGCATACATTTAGGTGTGCTTGAACATTGCTTCATTTTTTGTTGCAGTTGTAAAAATCCCTGTGGAATACCTGCACACAAAGTTCTCTCTTAATTGGTAAATTCTCATGTCTTCCAGAAAGTTAAATTCAAATTCCTAAACATAGAAAGGACTCTCCAAAATTCCACATTTTAGTCGAATAATGTGGCACCATCTATTTAACCTCAGTTGCTAAGAAAACAAGGGTAAAAATTCCTAAAAAAATGACACACCAAATTCAAACTAAAGTTGACCAAGCAGTTTTGATGTTTCTAGAAACTTTTTAAGCAATTTTCAGCAGATCTATCATTCATTACAATGTTCTTGCTCCATTCCAATATTCAACAGAACTATATTCTCAAGCCTGCACTTAATTCTTAGTATCTTAGTTATCAATAATTACATGAAGAAGTGATAGATTCACATGATATATTGCATATCCAACTACAAGCTTTTATGCAGTTTATACATAAATCCTTCCAAATCTAGCTGCTAACATTAATGTCTGGTTTAATCACCCTTTATCTTTGTTTTAGCTGTTGTACCATATCAGGTCGACTATTTTAAAAGAATATTTAATGAGTTATCTTCTCAGCTCTATTTCAAACTTTTTACTGTAGCTCTTATACTGTGCCAAGGGGCTTGCAACAGCTGTAGGTAACATTCAATTCTATATTTACTTTATGCTCTGGGTTGGAAAGCAAAATAAAAATACGTCCTTTTCTTCAGAAGACAGTTTTATTTAAAAACTAGTCCATACTCAAAAATGTGTACTGAGCTAAATACAGAGCTGATTTCATTTCCATCATATGTCAATCTGTGACCTTAAGATCAAGTCCCTGCCTCTGCTTCTTCTGGCTCTTGCTTGGTATTTTCAGGCTGAAGCTGACTTGAGCCTCACCAATTTCCACTTCCCAATGTGTTACATCCTTAGGGTTTCATGTTGGAAGCAATGTTTTGCATAAGAGGAACCCTTTGGCCTCTGGTGTTCTAATGATGTCTGAGACCCTGAGTGGGATATACCCCAATATCAGATGTAATTGCTTTTCCACTGTTGAAAAATCCCTTCCTCCTGGCAGCAAAGAACCAGTCGAGTATAAAGATAGCTGTTGCGTTCACAAGTCTGCCTTTTGGAGAAGATTAAGACTAGAAGACTGTTAAACTTTCCAGAGTTTCAAATCATGGAAGGGCAACAGTTAGAACTGGTTCCCAAAGCATCAGCTTTTGACCAAAAACAAATTCATTGAAAAAAATACAGTGTAATTAAATTTTTAAGTGCTTTATATTTACTTACAGGCAATCTGATATAATTTTTTTAAGAGTTCAATGAAATTAGGTTGTATACATAAAATTGCATAAGTATACACAAAAGTACTATGATCATTTTACATAAAATGGTTTATCTACTCAAAGTAAGACACAAGATATTAAGACCTGGTATAAAACAATCTAAGACAGTGTGAGGGTATAGGGGAAAAAAACCACCAAGTTGAGTAATTTATAACTAAAAGCAATTTCTGATCTGAATTACTGTTGACAGTTGTCCTCCCTATTCCAGGATAATTTGGGGGGAAATTATGATGGACTGAAAAATACAAAAAGCCTAATATTTTATTTTAACAAATTTTCATCTCAGATATTCTTATTTCCATATGACCTGTAAAGTAATAAAGGAATTATTTTCAGAAAGAGACCCCAACATTGGATGAATTAGGAAACCTTGTTCAAAAGGATTCAAGTTCAGTTAACTGAAATCAATAGAAATTCAGTTTTCAACCAGAAATAAGCCCTACATAAGCCATCATGAAATTAAGTAAAATCAGTCCCTGGTACTGGGGATCTGCTGATCAAAATTTGACTTACTGTCTGACAAGTAACTTTTCAAATGTATCAGTAACGGAGTTTAAAAACCAACAAGGAATTTATAGGTTCAACAACCTTAAGTCATTTAAAGTTTGACTTTATCAACTACAGGGGATACTTGATACATATCCTGCTAATAAACATTATAATTCATTATTTTTGCTTGTAAACTATATAGAGAGAACTTCATAGTACAGCAGCTCTGTGTTTATGATGGCATTATCACCCAATAATCTTACAGTTTTAATGAGACTTTGTGCTGTTGTGAAGCAAATTTTTCAGAGAAGAGCATCTCAAAGCAATTCATGGCAATAGAGCACATTTTTCCAAGGATTTCCTAATTAAAACATGACACCAGTTTTTTATTAATGTGCTCAATAAAGAGCTTAGTAAAAATTAAAAAAAAAAAAAACCAAACTAAAGAAACAAACTGCTCTTAATTTAAAATAAACATTTTACAGCAACAATGAAATAAATTTCTTACTGATAGAAAAACTTGGTCCATCCAGAGACCTAACAAAGACTTTCCTGCATGAGCACTATTATGTTTGAATGGTAATCTTACACAGCTAGTGTTTTCTTAATGTCCTGGGGAGCCTGATCATTGTAAATTACCTGTGACATCTCATTAATCCTCTTTTTCCTCACAAACGCATAATTAATGGTAACATTGACAATAATACACAAATTAGCTAAGTGACGCTTTATGGTGTTGGTTTTGATTAACGTCAGGAATCCAAAAATGACATTAATGTAATGCAGATCCCAAAAGGCAACCCGCACTTTGACCTCAGACATACATTTTGTTTGCACCATCACAAAGATTAATCCTTCCCTGGATGAAGACAAGACAAAACTCTGGCCACTGGCATTGCGTGCTGGGCTGTCGCTGAAAAACAAACTGCTTCAATTGCATTTGTTTAAGAAGGAAATCTTAATGCATAGAAAACAACAGCTTAGTGTCATTTCCTATTGTCTTGTTAGGACAAAGATAAATGAGCTACTGTCATGATTTAGATCAACTGCTTCTCTGCTAACTTCTATTATTATTTGCTTATTTATGGACTAGTGTTTAATTAAAAGCATACCTAGATACAGAAGTGCACAAGAAAGTTATTAAAAATGCTTTCTCACTTAATACACGCTTATTCAGGGGATCAGCTTGTGTTTAAACTACCCACATGCTGTAATAGTCACAATACTGATGTTATAGGTATAAATAGGTAGTGCAATAATATGAAAATTAACTAATATCCTTATCCTACCTTGAACTAATAAGATAAAACATACAATTTATCCTAGTAATTAAAAAAAAAAAAACAAACAGGAACTACTTTCATACGTGTGGGGGTTTTTTAATATACATATTTATTTATATATTTATACAGATATACATGCATAGATGAGGGGATCTGGCTCAAAACAGTTAAAAGCACTGTTTGCAGCTACATCACCACCACAGAGATTAGTTTAATTATAATTACATGCTCTACTCATATGCTCCTTTTAATAATTTCATAAATTTAACTCAGGTTATAGGATGCACAAAACCACAAAGAAAGCAGTAATTATTTTATCTAGTTTACTGTTAATAAAGGAAATTCTCTTATCACTTCTCTCTCATTGAACTTTTTGCCAAAAAAGCTTATCTGTAAAAAGCAATGAGTGATTCAGTTAGAATTAGCTAATATTTTTACATTAATTAGATTTTGCTAGTAAAAAACCCCAAAAAAACAGACATGTGGAACAGTATTTGGATTTCCCATGGCAAAAAAAAAAAAAAAAAATACAAGACTGTCTTCAACTAACGAGATTTTTTTATTTAATATCTCTACATTTGTAGTGGTTCATTAACATAGATGAATAGGTTTGGGTTTATCAAGAACATGACAGAAAGGAGGAAGGAAAAATTATAAACTATAAATCAAGAAAATATTTTAACACCACAAATACAAACAGAAATTAGTAGTTCAAAGCTGAACGATAAAAGATGTTCCAGGTGGATAAAATCTTTTCAACACCTTTGATGTTTTGATTATATCATCTGTGGAATACAAATAACACAGAGATTGTCAAATCTGTATGTTTTCATAAAGATTTCAAATCTTTGAGTTTTCAAATGTCTTATCAACCGATCTTAATTCTGTGGAATTTGAAGCTGCGGTGGATACTTGAAATAAATTGTGTAGCTTGTCAACATTATTTTCAAGCCTAATTTCTCATTAGTGTAAATTTTAAAGCATTTTATGCAAAACATGCTAACTTTCTCTAACTTGCAAGTACACTTTAAAGTGCTGGGGAATTTAAGGGGCAAAAGGGAATGCCAGAGTAGCTATATATTTATTCTAACTAACCAAGACATAAATCCAGATTACTGCAATAAATTATTTTTATTATTTGAACAGAGTAAGTACAGTATCACATTTGAGTTTAATTCACATCTGAAAATTGACAGAGATAAACAATCCCAGCTACACCAACTGAAATGCATTAAAGTACAGAGGATATACAAGCGAGACCCAGGAGCGGAGAAATCTGCTCTTTATATCATAATTGTGGCACAAGGTCATTCAAAATGTAATTGTATTTCTTTGTAAAACAAAGAATTGTCTGGTTCGAGCTGCAAATTTTAAATGGCTTTGTCTGTGTAGTAATCCTGTATCAGCTTGTATGAACCTGGTAATTCTTTGTTTCATACAGTTTGCTGGCAGACTACAGTAACCATTTGCTACTTCTACTTTGCTGAATATTCAGCCAGATATAACAAAAACCTACCAAATATACGTCTGGAAAGAAACCAGCCCACTTTTAACCCTTCCAGGTTATCTCAATTTCCCCTTCCCCATAGATATGATTAATATTACAGTATTAGCCTGACCATGTCATTTTATTCTTTCAGTTCTATGCCAGCCTTGTAGAAAGCAATCTGTCAAGAGATACATTTATAGAAATGATTTGTTTCAATGTTTAAGTGCTGCACATTGACTTCTAATACTTAAAAATGGTTACAGCAAACTGATCTTTAAAAGCCTATAGAATTGTGAGCACACATTTGCACTTTTGGACTGTAAGGAAACAATTTTCTCACAATTCACCTAACAGTAGTACTCCTGTAGCTTCAAGGAATCTTGTTCTAAAACAATCTTATCACAGTTTTCTAAAATTCCTGTTTATTGTCATATTCTGAAATTTAAGATCTACTGTAATTCTGTACCTGAGTGATATCTATGATTAAGCCATTTCCTTATTCCACAGTTTTACACTAATCTGGTGAATACCATAGGTCCAGAAGGCAAAAAATGGCAATGTCAATTTAGGTTTCCTTTATAGTTTACATCATCAAAACATTTCCATAAATATGAAAGAACACATGCATAGCTTAACTGTGCATTCCATTTAATCTCCTCCGTATTCTGCAGTTCATATAAATATTTGCAAAAAATAAATATGAAAGCTGTGGGCTGCTAAACACACGTGCACACAGACAGGCACTTTTCCCCAGATGGATTTAACATAGAAGCCCATCACTCTGTATTTCATCATAGATCACAACACTGCATTTTCAGAAGTGATACTCAGTATCATGTCAGGATCTCCTCTCACCTTTTACATATAGCAAACTCACAGGAGAATGGCTCTTAGAAAAGCACAGCATTATACATTTCGTGAGTTTAATACTTATTTTAACTCAATAAACAATCTTTTCTGCTAGTGATGGAAGAAAACAATTACCATTTTCGACCTATCAGCTTTTACCTGTTGCTCTGTGAAAAAGTGCCCAGTGACAGAATGCTCAGTTACTTGACCCACTTGTGAGTTAAGCAATTATTTATATTAAAAGTCTTTACACTTTAATCTGCAGGTGTTTCAATTCATTATTTAAATAGTAATAAAAAAATTTAAAATCAAATCCAAACCACATGATGCACGTATACATGTTTTGGGTTTTTTCCCCCCTTTTTGAGGGGAAAGGTAATAACTCTATTGAGACTGCACTTTATGAAGGACTTTAATGAGATTTCTGACTATATTTTTTTACCAAGAATGTCAAATAAGCTTCAAAAGCAAATGTGAACTGTAATGCAAGTGACACATACTAAAAATAACCCTATAAATCTGTTCATTCTGTTTAGATAGTCTCCTGGGTTGTAAAAAGTGAGACTGCTTAGCTTTATTACATGTTTTGGAGAAAACTAATTTTGGGGAAGTAGGCCACTGATAGTATTATACTGTTCCCCTGATCTACAGTGAAGCCATCTATTTTCTTATCTTCTTTAGAAGCTTAATAATAATTAGGCAAACTTATACCAAGTCTTTTTCAGGAAATTCTTTAGAAAGCCATAAACATATAACCTCCTAATAAAAATTAATTTTATCTTCTAAACTAAAGCTATGGACAAGTTATGTTTTGCTAACACAAAGATTCACAACATTTCAAGGAAAAATTTCCATTCCATTTTAGCCTGTCAAAGCAGTTCCAGTGTTTCCCGTAGCACAGCAGCTATGTCTTAATACAAATCTGCCTACTGAAGGATTATTTTTTTTAAATGTAAAGAATACAAAAATTTGTGAGCAGGCAAGCTGTAAAAGGTCTACATTTCGATTTAAGGTTTTACAGTTTAAAAAAAAAATGAAGCAATTTTGAAGGCTGCACCACATCATATGAAAAAGCAGAAATAAGGAGGAACAGATTTTAAGCCTTCTTGTATAATCAAGAGCTTTAAAATCTCTTCTTTCAACATCTGAAAAATGATATTAAGCAGAATGTTAACATTGGTTGCATTTTTGTGTGTTTGTGCCCAAAGTGACAGCACTCAAGGGCTTTGTTTTGGGATATCTTAATCAACCCTAAGGATGGTTAAGCAGATCTACACAGAATTGCAATATGACTACTGAAGACAGACAAGGCTCAAAAGCCAGCACCAATCCTTCCAGTCATTTTAATAACACAAATTGTAAAAACTGTCATACCATGCTCTTATTTTCAAACAAAAGCATATAGCATATAATGAACCGTTTTAAGAAAATATGATGGTTGAAGGTTTTCTACCTTTGCTCCTGTTCAAGACAAAAGTATAAGCCAGCAGGTTTACTCTGATAGTTATTATAACCTTAATATTCTAGTAGGCAGTGTTAAGAAGTCATTAATGCAATATATATCTCTTCCATTTCTAAAATGCTGAATTAATGGGCCAAATTTCACTATCCTGTGTACTTGTAGTGCTGCCATTTTGTATAACTATCATCTAAAAATAGCATGGTCGATAGTAAACAGGCATTTTTTGCACTGACCTCTATTTTATAAATCTAGAAAGCTTAAGAAAAAAATAGCTTGAAAATGTTATAAGCCTTTTAATTTTGAATGTGAATATATGTGTGCATCTACAGTTGTTTGTTTGTTTTTTTTAAAAGGTATGTTTTTGCACCTTCATTCCAAATTTCATTGGTTAGACTAAATGAACTCCCAATCATCTTATTCAGATTTTCCAGATATGGGGAAGAATTAAACTCCTATGTTAAATGAGACTCATCAGTATAAAATTACACATAACATCCCGTACTATCCAGGGTGCTTTTCTATATATACCTATATAAATTCAGATAAAGAAATATTCCAGTGTTTATTGTAAAGTGAAATCTATGATCAGCACAGGAGGGCTAATCACTGAAGCCCATGACAGCAGGGACTGTAGTACTCTGCTTCTGGTTGCACACAAAATGAAAAAAAACCAAAACCAACCAAAACCAACTAGCATATCCACATCAAAAATGAGATGAAATTGAGAAAATGTGTCTGACTCTTGCTGAATGTGAAAAAGGAGATATACACATGTGTGCTCGCAAGAAAGAAAAGGCAGCTATGCATTTAATAAAGTAAAAGCTATCGAATGTGTAGGTCTATAAAGAATATAAGGAAACTTAGGAAGTCCATTTTCAATCTCTATCAGCTGAGATAGCTCCTAACATGGTACTTATCTGTAATATATTAATATTATATGTAAAACTGACACTGTGGGATACAGTAAATTTGCTAACAACCTAATGGAAATGCAATGTGAATTTAAAGGGAAGAAAATAAAAATAAAAGTAATATCTGCAATGCACGCTGTAGGACTACTGAAGATAATTCTCTAACCTATCACAAACTACATTATAGCTACTGTAGGGTATGTATAGACTCATCACAACCAATAACATTTTTCTTTCATCAGGTTTGTGTTAACATCCTGCAAATCTGAAATGTTTACTATAATGAAGTAATGCATTATATAGATAGCATATGGTTGCTGGCTTTGTTTATGTAATTTTAAAATATCTGAAAGGACCGCATGGGCTAAAGAGCAATGTTATTGCTTCCACAGTCAGTTGATGGGTTGTTTAATAGTATTTTAAATGTTTGTTAATGATAGTCTCAAGGAAACAGAAAAGCACAGAAGCAATACAGAATGGCAGTATCTCAATAGTTACAAAGATTAAAATGCCACTAGGGGACAGTAGAAAGTCACAAAATGAGCTTCTGTTGAAGAAACCAGAACAAAAGGCCTTTCTTTGTCAAAAAAAGAAATCACAAACACGTATTTCTAAATAAAAATCATTTCACATCTGAGGGTTTAAAAATTCTGCATTAAGTAGCAAGGTGGAAACTGGAAGACACTTGCACGAGTCTATTTTTAGTCTTTCTGTACCCATATATTTAAACACATGCAGCAATTTCCCTCTAATAAAAATAAATTCAAGTGTGAAGTAATTTCTTTGCAGCACTCTTACAATGCTCTGAAGTTTTTAAAATCCAAAATTTATTCACCATTATACATCAATGCAAACATGACCTTTATTGCTGGTGGTTTACCTGGCAATAAAATTGTTAGATAATGCAGGATATAGTTATATTTATTAAGTCATGCAAATAAAAGTCTAGAAAAATACAGTTTAGAAAATGGTTAGAAAATGTCTGTTTGTTATGGCCTGATATTAATGTATGGGCATGCTCCTTTTTGATGACATCTAATCCAGTATTCACTCAGGAGCACGGCAATACTCTTCAAAATTTATTCTAGATTCAAGTATTCATATGTTGAATCCTTGCAAAATAAAGCAAAGTACAGCACTACTTTACCTGGAAAAAAGTGTCAAAATCCTGTACTTGGTTATTACACGTTCTTTTTGTTCATTCAGAAGATAAACCATAGACTCTAAGTAATATCTCATCATAAAGCAGAAAGTTCAGCTCAGAAATTTGTGGTTACAGGACTTTCACAGCTTACACAAAAATATTCAAAGCTAATGAAATCAGAGGAATCAGGTGGTCTGGTAGGTCCTTCAGCTCACATAAGGACATAAATGTATGGTTCAGAAATACTTCCAAATTTTTCATTTCCAAAGCAATCCATTTTGGCTAGAAATTATCTAGGTGTTGGGAGTACCTTATCCACAGCCATGTATTTCACTGTTACTGGATAGCTTTGTTGCACATTGTGAATCATTTTTTGTTCATCTTGCACACAAAAAGAGGTTGCAATTGCTGAGAGATTATTTCCATTCTGGAATGCTAAGATGCAGATTCAAATAGCATTGCAAGTCTTGTCTCCTCACAACCTTGTAATTGCAGGCATCTTACAGTGGTGTCATGAGCCTGAGTACATAACAGACCTTGAACAATGATATAATTAAGTATTTCAGGGAAAATAGTAAATCTAAGAAGTGTTGTTCTATAACAAGGGATGGGGCTGTTTTCAAATGGAAAACTTAACTGACATACCTGTGTGTGTGCGCAAGAGAGAGGGGAAGCCTAATGAAGCAATGGGCATGGAGCAAACACATGGAACAGGTAGACAAACATCCTGTGCTTGAAAAGACAACTCTTGTACTGTAACACAGGGAGAGAAAAGAGAGAAAGGGGAGAGGGTGAGGGAGAACAGGAGGGGGAAATGGAGGAGAGGATGAAAAGGAGAGACTGAAGAAGACAGAAGGGAGGGGGAAGACAAGGAAGGCAAAGGGAAGAGAGGGGGAGAGAGAGAAGGAGAAAGTCTTCTAAATTAGTTCTAAATGTCCATGATATCTTGTGTCACGCACCAGAGAAAACAAAAATTTCAACATATGCTAAAATCCATGGGCCAATGGCATAGGCAATGGACAGTCTAGAAATACAAGCCCGTTTCTCAGCCAGTACTGTAAAAAAAATTAATTTGTATTGTATTTTAATAACAAGTTTAAAGAAGTGTCTGTTAAGGTAAGTATGTGTACTATGTGGCTGAAAACTAAGGCACTACCTTAAGTTGTGACACTTCACAAACAGTAATGCTTCATATGAAATGGGATCTTGTACTTTTGAAAATGTGAAAAAAAGTTTCAAATTACCTGGGTGACAGATGTTTTAAAATTGGGGAGGGGTAGATTCACTTCTACGAATGCAAGATCAGGTATTACCTTTTCAGTCATTGCTATATCCTTGAAACCCAGCTGAAATGTTTACTCTGAGGAAAAAAATGTATTTGGAGGTGAAAAGGACTTCTAGGAAATGACCCAGGCAAAACAATTCATCCAACAGTGAACTCTTCAAGCACTTGCCTCTGAATCCAAACATGCTCTTAAATGCTTTGCTGAACAGCACAGACTTACGATGCATTTTAAAACTGTAAAACACCACAGTGTTTTACCAAACTAAAACTCAAATCCTAAAAGCTAAAATACATTCAGAAACAAATGGTGTCACTGAAATTAGTAAATAGATTAAACAAAATAGAATAAAGGCTGGGGCTACAGGTCACTTAGAGCAAGGAACCCTGAAATCCTTGTAGTTTGTTCAAGTTCTTTATTTTGCTGCAATACTTCCTTCCTGCTATTCTCAAAACTCATCCTCACTCTGTTGCCTCCCTCCCCTGCCTTCCTACATAAAGATTCTCTCTGAAATAATTGCTGTTTTTACTTTCAACATCACATGGCTCTCTGACGTAACTGCTTTCCTTGCCCTTCATTTCTTGTTTTTCTGTGCTTGCATAATCACAGAAAACCACATAACAACAACATCACTTCTGATTTGGTATTCCCCTACAGGTCAAATTTAGGTTTTCCTTAATCAGGATCCACATTTGTAACAACTTAGAATCTGGTGCTTTGATGTGCAATTGTAAATTAATTCTCTCAGAAGGATTATTCCTTTACACATTCATCTAACTGCAGACTGTAGTTGCTTTTAACTGAGCTTTGAAATCTTGATACAGCCTGTGAAAAGTAAATATCTATCCCTGTAACTAGGATATCGAGTGAAATGCTGTTTTCCATCTTAGTATAGAAAGAAGAAACGGATTTACAAACAATTACAAGAAAGGTATGGTTTGCAAAAATATTTTGAAACTGGCAATATCAGATGTTAAATAGAAACTAATTTTAAATTTCATGTCACAATTTAGGGAAACGGGGATATTATTCTACAAAAATATCTGTTAGTCTTTTACTTCATGAAAAATACCTTTTTGAGATAATGACTTGTTTCTCTGTACTAAGCAAAATAATCTGGAAAAAAATAGTGTAAACATGCTAAAACCTAAAACTACTGATGTCCCGTTTAATTCTAGGTACACAGAAAACAATGGATAGTTCTGATACGGGACCTGATTGATATTTCCAGGGTGTGAAAACCTCCACCATGAGATTAGGCTGATATTGCATATTCAAACACATACAATGATATATTTGTCATTGCTATTGACCTTTATCTCTCCAGTTTCCTGACAACCTTCTACAGTTATTGACATTACAAATACCAGCGACAACGTGCAGGGCAAAGTATAACCTTTCATTTACCTTCATGTCCCTCAAATGACTCACGTAGGTAGTTTCAACAAAAGCTGCAAACAATGATACTGTTGATTTTTTTTTCTTAACTTGCTAAAATGTTTTCCATTTTCCTCTTGTTCTCTGAAAATCATGCCAATAACTCACTACAAAGGAAACGATTTCAAATGAATACAGGTAATTAGAAGTGTCAAGAAATCAGCAGAGAGTAGGGTGTCTGCCATCATTTCAGTGGAAAGAGTGCCAGATTCCCTTTCAAAAAGGTCTTTGTCATTTTTTAATAGAAGGTAATTAACGTAGACTACAGTAAAGTGTACAGGATCCCAGTCACTTGTCTTTCTTTCCTTAGAAATAGGACCATGAAGATGTTTTGATTTCTAGAAACAATCTTCTAAGATTATTTAAAAATGACTTTTAATTACAAGGATAATCTTTAGTCTTTTCATTATTTTAAAAGCAAGAAGAATTTGGAAAGGGTGCATTTATAAGGGTGGAAAAAAAAAATTTAAAAGTCCAGAGCTAAGCAATTTGTTTCAAAAGTGACAAAATTATTTCACATAAGTGATAGTAACCACCAAGAAGAACACTAAAAACTGATCTGAACATGGAAATCTACCCACTGGTAACTCAGAGTTCAATTATCTGAATACAGTAAGGTTAAACAGCAATACTTTTGTAATGAAAATTACAGATATTCAGTTTGCAAAATGTTAAATCCTAGTGGCTGCAAAAATAATGCTTTTGTGATTTTGATAACCGTTGCTGTGATAGACAAACTTGAATTATCTTAGACCTGTTCAAAATTTAAGATTTCAGATACAATTGCACACTTTGTGGAAAACTTATTCTGAAATCTATAAAAAATAGGGTCTACTTTTTAATATGTATAGTATACCAGATAGTCCACTCATTAAGGCATAAGTGCACTGGGATCTGTAGTTGGAGTTAATGACTCTCTAATAAAAAGTATTCAGCAACTCATCTAAGCAATTGGCTAATCCTAGGCTGCTACTATCATGAATAACTACAGTCATTCTTCGCAGTCAATGTTATCCAGAACTTTGCTAATTATAATTACCATATTTCCCCATTTTTCTTCATGTTTTCTGTATGTCTGCTCTCCCTTATCTACAATGAGATAAAGAAATAACCATTGAATTAAGAAATAAAAATATTCTCTTTTGTGCTTCATTATGATGGACAGCTGGGGGTCTTCATAATTATATTTGCATTGATATAATGAGGTATCCCAATACAGAAATTTTATTATAAAAAAAAAGGACCAAGTTTTGTGAATGTGATTAAGTATTGTGAAATGTAAACATCAAAACTTTTTTGCTAATCATAAAAAGATCTCAAAAATATGGAAGCCTCCTAACAAAGCATACTGTATGTAAAAAAGAATCTCGCAAATTTTAACTTTGTTTTCCCATCTGTATGTTCAGTAATAGAATAAATTTATAATAACATTTACCAACACTATTTATTTGTGTTACAATGAGGTCATCAGTTTGGATTTTAAGGCAACATAGACATCTAAAAAGAAGAAGCTGACAACCTTCTGATTTATGTAAATCAAGCCTCACACATTTCATAGTCTGTATGTCACTGCCAACAGGAATTAAAAAGTAGTAACAAACATAAACAGCTCTCTGTTTCATGGTTTGGAAAATAGTTGATAGATCATAGGGCAGAAATTCCCAAAGTCTTCAGTTCACATCTTTTCTTCTGGATCTGCAAGCTGACAATTCCTACTGCACATGTAGGATCACAGCTGTGGGTGATCTCTCACTGAAAATTATTTCTGACATATGCTAAAATAAATGAAAGGCTTTTACAAATTCCAGTGGGCATTATACTATTTTCTAGAGTGATAAAATTCAGGAAAGGTGCTACAAGAAGTCATAAAGGTTCATTGCATGTTGTACAGCTCTGAAGAAAGGGAGCTGGAAAACCAGTGTTCTTCATCAGGCTTAATCTGTGTTTCTGACTCCATTGAGCAGGAATGGCAAAGGTTGGAAAGAGCACATATATGGATTTCAACGTTAAGAGGAAGTTCAAATCTCTGATCTTGAGACAAATCTGGCAAAGCAGCAAGGGTTCTGTTTCAGAGCAACATGGTGTAGAGCACTGGACTCGAGGATGACATTTACTGAAACAAAACGCTTCAAGAAGCCGAGGTAAAACAGTTGCCAGTATATAAAT
Source organism: Calypte anna (assembly GCF_003957555.1). Classification (NCBI taxonomy): domain Eukaryota; kingdom Metazoa; phylum Chordata; class Aves; order Apodiformes; family Trochilidae; genus Calypte; species Calypte anna. The sequence continues at coordinate 13,202,457 of NC_044251.1, read as the reverse complement.
AAATAGTTTTGTTCTAGAAAGCCATGAAGTACAATAGTCAGACAATACTTCAGAAAATTTACAATTATTGTACTCTTGCTTTATTTCTCAAAAGAGGTAAAAATTTGAAATTATGTTATGATTGAGGTAAAATTGATAGTGTGGTAAAATTACCATAGGAAATATAGCAACAAAACATCTATTGCAATGATAGCACCGAATTTCTTAAAAGAGCATCAAAGCAAGCAGGTAGCCTAGCAAGTTCTTTGCTATAGCTGTAGCTTTGCCATGAGCCATGGCATAGAGGAATCCTAACCGTAGCTCTCAAAAGTCAATCAGAAATCTTCTGATTATAAATGTAGAACTCTCCTTGTACACTTACAAGACCAGGAGCAGGTTTGGGTCACTGTTTTGCAATTTTCTAAATATGTGACCTAACACTGAGTAACTGCTTGTTCTAAGCAACTGTCCTAAGTTTTCTGTGCTTGAACCATCACACTGTGTATAAGACAGCAGATCTCCAAAGGTAATTCATTAATAGTATTTAGACATTTCTAAATTGCACAGAGCTCTGCACAAGAGCTGGAAGTTGCTACTTGAGGGAATGGGAATCACTGCTGGCAATACAACAGGTGACAGTGGTATCAAGTTAGATTTCTAACACCTCCAGTGAACATCTCACTACTGAACTCTTTAATACATCTGTTGGAACAATTAAAAGTTAAATAGCTCACAGGGGAGCAAAAAACACTTGGGAGATGGGTGACATAAATTAAAGATCCAATTTTAAACAGACGTCGGGGAAATACAAAACCCTGGTCCCCAGACATCTGATTATTTAAAGATCTTGGTTGGTTTGCCTGAAAATTCTGCCCTGGTCCTAAAAAAATTGTATCTGCCATAAAGTACACTACAGTGGATATCTTGAGAAAAAGTTTCCACTGAATCCCATTTCTATTCCAGTACATTGGCTTTCTTTTTTTTTTTTTGCAGAAACACATATAGTACAAGACAAAAAAAATGCAAAGAACAGTAAAAAAACCCACAATGAAAATAATGAGAAGCATAACTGAAGCTGGGCTGAAATTTATAGAGACAACAGGTTCTGCACCTTTTGACATTCTTTCATATTCTAGTCCATTACTTATAGCAGAAAATAGAAAATAATAATAGACTTGGGAACTGCTTAATATAAGGAAACAATTCCACTTTGAAAAGAAGTACATATGATGAGTCATGTATTTAATAATTATGACAAAGTACATGAATTTTTGCTATCTTATTAGCTTGCTAAACTGAATATTTAAGATAAATGCCCTATAAATATTATACAAAATATGTACAACTTATTTATGTTTAATCCATAATATAATAATATACAAAGACTTATTCCAGTAGATTTTTTTTTTCTCCTTAACAGAATTCATTAATTACTAGCAAAGACACTGGTAGTTGTGTCTTGTCATCTTCTAGCACAGAGAAAGAAGCATAATAGAGCTGGAATTATGTGTTGAGCGTGCAACTTCTGGTTTCAGTTATAGTTCTGTACCAGATCAACAGAAAGGGAAAGGTCTGTATTTTATGGTAAAAATTAAAACGGTGAACACATAGGTATGATTATTTCCATGTCAAGTTAAAGAGCCTCATTCATGTGCAAAAATAAATTAGTTTTGTAATGATAAATTAATAATTAATTTCTTCCACCAAAAAAGGCCTTTTCATTGAATTAATACCAATATTCTGCAGTTTTGAACAAAGAAAGTGGTTGGTCACAAAGATGTGAGACTCTTTTGAACTGTTTACATTCATGCATCCCTTGCTGAAGGATGACAAATTAAACTTGAAGCTGTTACTAAATTAGTCACCACACAACTTTTCCATCCTTTTCTTTCTTTCTTACACATAATGATATATATGTCATTGCTATTTACAACAATAAACAATTATTCTTAGTATTATTTATGCCATTTGCCCTTTTTGCAAGGTGCAGGCTCAATGTAATTAAAAAACACCCTGCAACCTATTGCATTTCCATTCTTATCAAGACAAGTTTTTGAAGGCAAGAGAAGGAAGCAATCCTTCAATCCTTTCACTGGCCAGAAAATTCTACAGATTCATCATTAGGTCAATGTGGAATAATTCAAGCATTTTTCACTGTTTAGTGAGGACATCTCTATATTTATATTTTCTTTATATTTGTAGGCACTCCTACCTTTAACAACAATAAGCAATATATACTAATAAGACTATTAATAATACCTAGTAGTATACAGGATTTAATAATAAGATTAATTTCTAATAATAAAATCTAAACCTAAGTTTAAGGAAGAAATAACAGCTAACTAATAATTTAACATTAAAATGGGTTACGAAAAAGAGTTACGAAAGGGTGTTGAAGAAGCAGTGTTAGCAAGTTAAGCTGTCAAGGTACTGAAACTTGTGGATACAAATGTGGATACAAAACTATGAAAACAGAATCTCCCTGCCTAGGTCAGCAATAAAAGTGCTACCACATGGTATCACTAACAAAAAGTTAAGATTCTTTTTGATAGTAGATATTCCATTTACTTCAAATTTAGCAAGTTTCAACTGTCCCTTGGTATAGCCTTCGCATCTCAAAGCCACTGAAGGATGTCTTTGAAGAGCTACAAAATTCTTAATTTAAAAAAAAAAAATTAGATACAAGCACTGAGTTTAGAGTAAGCAGCAGGACAAGAATGAGAGCAGCACTGGGAAATCTGAATCAGTGTGGAATCGAGGAAGAATTCACCAGTGGGCTCAGCTTCTTCATGTGTAATAAGGAATTATCTCTCTCATCTAATTCAAACTGTGATAGAATTAATCATATGATTAAAGAAGATGTATGAATTCCTTTATACATATAAAGCTTTCAACAGGAAATTGGGTGATTTGTCTTCAAGATTTGCATTTTTGCTTTTTTGAATTCATACCTAAAAAAATATTTTTAGGTTTTAGATTAGAATGAACTCAAGGCCAGATACTTTCATATACCATTTTAACATCATGTACCTAGAAATGCCCAAAATTAAGCCAAACTTCTCAATGATATTCCAATTTGATTACATTTTACTCAAGATCTATCTTTCCCAGTTTGCTCAGAATAAGAAATGGATTGGGTACTTTTCAGTTGGATAACTGAAATACAGTGGGTACTGTTGAAAGCAGCAGACTTACCAAAAGAAAAAATTACTATAGTTAAGTAGCAGCAAGTGAATGCAATTTTCAGCTCTATTTTGGCCTCACAATTAATTTCTAAACTTAATCACACCCAAATACAGTTTTGTTGACTGTAGATAGTCCAGATATACTTGTATCTTCCCCTACATCCTATTCCTCTCCAATCAGTCCATCTAATGGAACTACAGGCATTAGGTACCTGCAGAACAAGGAAAGGGTTATGTAGAGGGAAGGAAGGAGCGCAAGGTTTTCATTATGAGCAAATATAACAGCAAACAATCTTGGGAAATTCTATTATTCTTCTAGAAGTCTACAGCTTATAGCAGCCTGGTTGAATGCATCAGAAGAATTACGTTCTCCAAACTTCAAGTAAAAATAAAGAAGACTGTAATGTTCATACTAGAAAAGGTAAACTCTGCCTCCTACAGAATTCATTGGTTCAGGTAAGTAAACCATTTGTGCCTTAACAGTTGTGCCATAACACTTGTGCAACAAAGCCAACAAATAATTTTTTCTACATTCTTTCATAACTGTCAAACAAGAAATTCTCAATCATGTAACTTTTCTGCCACTTAAAATCTATGTAACAGTGATACTTTTTGCATTTACATAATTGCTATGCAGTGTACTAAATGGGACTCATTTTAATGCTTTATCAATATGCCTGACCTCATAATAAACATTATGGTCTTGGATCTTTAAATGTTGAGCAGTGGTGCTTGGGTCAATGCCATATTAATATGAGTCAACTATACTCGTGAATTGTTAATTAATTACTTTTTCTGCTTTGCACATTACAGTGGTCATCAAAGAAATAACAGTAGTGCTTTTTTCCCCACAAGAGAATACATGATTGTCGAGCAAAAACAAAGAGGTAAATCCATATTGTTTCAATTGTCAGTAGAAGCCCTCTTAAATATTGCTTAATATTTGGATTAACATACTGCTCTCCTTTGAATTATCACACACACACCACCCTCAAAGACATTTTGGCTAAGATAAAATGCCAAGAATGTTTTGTAGTATGGTTAGACAGCTGTAGAGTTGACACAAAAATAAGCAAGTTGAGTTCAGGCTCTTTTGTTTCAGGACTTTTCAATGTGAGCAGAGGTCTCTACAGTAGCTCATCCTCTCTGTGTATCTTCCAAACTTAGATTAATGAAAAATAAAATTGTATTTACAAGCATGGAAGCTGAAGCGCAGTAACACTTGTTGACACTGAAGATTACTTGATAATCCTAATTACCTATCATACAAACAAAAAAAAACCATTACAGACTGTGATCCTATTTAAAAAGAACCACATTCTCTACTTTACTCTAACCTATCCAAAGTATATCATTCCCTGAGTAACATGACACTGTGCTGGACTAAAATTCTACAGACTGAAGACTCAGAACTATGAATCTAACTGTACTTTTAGAATAAAAGGGATACCTAGCAAAACTACTTTAAATACACTGGACTTCTAAATTTAGTCTTCTCAAGGCCACAACATCAAGAATGTCTTGAAATTAACTATTTGGGAGTCAGGAAGCATGAAAATTAGTCAGGCAACACTAAATATATAGTGATATATTTCATAGGATCATAGAATCATTTAGCTTGGAGAAGACCTTTAAGATCATCAAGTCCAAACAAATCTAACACTGCCAAATCACACTAAACCATATTCATACGTGCCAGATCTACACATCTTTTAATACCTCCAGGGATGGTGGAGGCATCTTAAGGCAGCCTGGTTTGGTACCTGGCAATCCTTTCAGTGAAGACATTTTTCCTGACATTGAACCTAAACCTTGGTGTAACTTGAGATCACTTCCTCTCATTCTATTGCTTATTACTTAGGAGAAGAGACCAACATTCACCTTGCTACAACTTCCTTTCAGATAGTTGAGGAGTGTAATAAGGTCTTCCCTCTTCAGGCCAAACAACCTCAGTTCCTTCAGATCTTCCTCACAAGACTTGTGCTCCACACCCCTCACCAGCTTTGCTGCCTTTCTCTGGACATGCTCTGGCACCTCCATATCCTTGTAGTTTTTAGTCCAAAACTGAACACAGTACTTGACATGCAGCCTCACCAGTGCTAAGTGCAGAGGGAGAGTCACTGCCCTGGGCCTTCTGGCCAGGATGCTCTTGGCCACCTTAACACACTGCTGGCTCATATTCAGCTGGCTGTCAACCAACATCCCCAAGTCTTTCTCTGTGGTGCAGCAGCTTTCCAGCCACTCCTTTCCAAGCCAGTAGCATTGCATGGGGTTGTTGCAAACCTCCCTGAACCTTGCTGTGGATCATTTTGAATCTCATAAAATTGGCCTTGGCCCATCAATCCAGACCATCCATTTCCTTGGCCAGATCAATACTCCCTTTCAGCAGAGTTTCTGTTTCAAACTTACTGAGGGTGCACTCAGCCTCTTTGTTCAGATCATCAGTAAAGATGTTAAACAGAACTGGCTCCAACACTGAGCTCAGGGAAGCACTCATTGTGCCCAGCTGCCAGCTAGATTTAACTCCATTCACCATAATTCTTTAGGCCTGGCCACCCAGTCAGTTTCAATTTACTGAAATTTTACCTAACTTTTTTTTTTTTTTTTGCAAACCATAGTAGAACATATGCTATATCTTAAGCATTTTTTATTTTCCCAAATTGCAACAAGCCAAAGGTTTTTACTGTTATCATTAAACATCATTACCAAGATGTACCATCTCCATCATTACCAAGAAGTGGCAAAGACTTTTTTTCCCCCCAGGTAGAATTATCAATGTTTAATCAAAATTCACTTACTTTTGCACTTTTTACTCACAGTTTAAGAGACAACTAGTGAGAGAGAACTTCATATTGCGTGGCCTAGCTGAATGCCTGAATGCTGCAAGACAAACCTCTCTTAGGCCACAGCACTCCAAGTTCCAACCAGGTGTTCCAGCAGAAACCCATGAACAGTGCTCTGAGCCTATAGCCCTCAGGATTGACCAGCCTGGATCAGTGCTATTGCTCCAAGAGCAGCCAATCTCTCTGCTGGCTTGCTCAGGACTGAGCTGAGCCTGTGTTTGGAAGCTCACCTTTTATTGGCCCCCTAATCCTGCTCATGCGCAGTGGGGGCCCGCCCTAATCAGGCACAGGTGGGCTTAACACAAGCTCATGCCCACTGCCTGGTAATTAGTGGCACCTGGTTGCCTCATTTCACTACACCTGAAAATTCTCATTGTCAATGTTTGTTGTTATAGTCACCATATAAAACTTCATCTAAAAAATATGGCATTTTCACATTTCAGTGGAATGACCTGTTTGCCTCCCACCATTAGGATGATGTTTTCATCAGTACTTCTTACTGCAACATGGCAAGCAGACAGACATGGTTACTCATCAGTGCTTTTTCACTGCTGTAGCAAACTACTAATTATTTTATGGGATTATTCTTTTACAGTATTAAAAGTATGATTACAGCATTGTTTTGTATACTTATATATACATATACTTAAGTCACATATACTTAAGCATTTTATCATTATTAACCTATTTAAGAGGACCTAATATTTCCCATGCAATTTGAATCTTAAATTCCTTTTTTTTTTTTATTAAGCGATGCAATTTTTAAATGGATGAAAAAGCTTAAATATATATTTTTAGAAAGATAAGAAATACAGCTCATAGGATATGAGCTAACAGCTTGGCTACACAGCCTCAAAAGGCCCTGCCTTGTTCTTCCTCGGACTTGGTTACGTACAATCTTCCTGTGTTGAAAAACTACAGTTAAAAGATCCACTGATACTGCTGAAGCAGGGATCCCCGTCCTGTTTATCTGTCAGAACTGCAATTTCTCAAGGGTCTCTAAAGGTGCCCCGTTTACTTTTAATTCCATTTTACTGTAGAACAAAGTTAACACCATAACATGGGTAACGTAGAATACCAACACTATCAGGTGTGCATAAGCAACATGTCTACCAGAGTATTGACTTCCAGAGATGTTACATGAGTAAATTCAGCATATATGCTTTTGGCACAGTTTTTAATTAAAACATCAGCAGATAATAAACAAGAGGAAAGATTTTGGTGTCAAGAAATGGATCAAGATCAATTTTGGACAATGGTCCCTTTTCTCATAAAAGTGACCACAACCTATATAGAAATCGTAGCTTCCTATGGAAACTATTTTGAAACAATATCAGGGCCTGGGACAGAAACACTTATCTATCAAAACTGAAATTAATTTTGATTCATTCTTCTCATACTGCAAACTAATGGAATATTTTTGTTCAGACTTTCAGCAAAAGAGTTCACCCTGACTGATACTTCCAGCTCACTGTAAGCTTAAGAACACTAAAACTAACCCAAACTATAGCATTAAAAATTAACTACAGTGGTCACTACTGCTTTTTGAGAACTTATTACCCTACTAAAATACAAGAAGTGTTTTACAGTTGTTTTACTTTTGTTCAGTCAGATTACATGCATCCAATGATTTTTAGTAAAAAAATATTAACAAAGGAAATGTAGAATGCATATTCAGGCTATAACTGCTACAAGGTTTTTCAGAAGCTAATTTGGAAGTATCTTACTGTATTCTGAATTATTTTTCAGCTAGGAAACAAGACACATCAGACAAAGTGAGGAAAGAAAATCTATTCCACTAGCAACACACCATCCAATCACAGCACATCTGCCTTTCTTCTGTGATGACAAGGATGCACAGATGTTTTTTAATATCCATAAACCAATATGCTAACTATAAAAACAAAGGAACACATACAATATACTGCCAGTAATTCTATTAATCTAAGATAAAAACAAAGATGAACACAGAATGAATCAGTTTCTTCAAACAAACTTCTTTCTGCTTATAAATCAGAGTACTAAAGAGAAATAAATACATATGTATCCTAGTGATCTAACACCCATCCCAAGCTAGCCCCATCTTGTGTCACTGCCTAAGTCATGCAAATTACACCAGAACTGCCAGTTGACTAAGATTAATGACACTGCGCCAGCTTCTTTGTTTCTCTCTGCGGCCGTTTAGTGTGAAATACTATCCAAAAACATTATCTATCCTCTATTAATCCCACAAATTTGTTCACACCATGCACATTGTTTAGGGCAATTTACAACAGGAACATACTGAGCACAATTGCATTTAATTACTTGGGTTCTAATTACATTCATTAAAGGCTAATAAAATAAATGAAACAGCTTTAAAAGCTTCTGCAAAACACATGGGTCTTGTCTCCCTCATGAAGCATACTGTAGAGGTTTGATGTGAAACATAGATTTCAACTTATATGTCTGCCTATTATGGATCTGTAATATGCACAAAGACATTGACTGCGTATTTATTTATTTATTTTTACTTATATATAAACCATATGCACATCAGTTGTGAATGATGCTGAATACTGCTGATATTTACTTATATTACCAGTCACAGAGATGCCAAGCACCCCAATCTACTTTTTAATGTGGTATGCTGAGATGGAGGAATATCAGTTTTAGCATTCCAATCCAGTTCTTTTAACTGTTTCCACCTGTACCACAGAGTTATTCCCTCATTTTCTCTCATCTTATATCTGCATTACAAAAGACATAAACTAACATCAGAAACAGAGGAAGACAGCAACAAAGAAGAAGAAAAGAGCAGGGGAAACCACATTACTTTCTTTGGTATATATTCCTTAAAAATATTTTGTTAATGCTCATTTCTGACATTTATCTGAGGATCTGAATTTTTTCTCAATAGCCATCTACATTTAAAAAACACACATTCTGCACACTAGGCAGCCTAAAGAAATCCCCCATGGTGGTTAAAAATGCAGCTTGTTAATAACACAATTTCCTAATTCTTACGTTTCTGTGTTGTTTCCATTGTGTCAGAATGCAGTTTATGGCAAAATACAGAGCTTGGAACATGATGTTGACAACTGTGCCAGAAAGAATTCAGCCCTGGATATTTAGAGAAAAGTCCTTATGGTGAGGTCCTCTCTATACAACTATCCATTGCTGTTGGATTTACATGAAGATGATCTCAGTAACCACTGTAAGAAACCAAGTTCTTGTTAATTATCCTACAAACCTTATTCAATGTACATGGGGGTCCTAGTTGATGATCCACTTTGGTATGGTGATCAAACATGTCAGCCAACAGTTAAAAACTATATAGATTTAGAATTATTTTTTTTTAATGAAGAATTGTAAATCTTAAAAAAAATAAAATTTAATAAATGTTTTTAAGCACCATTAAACACTCAAAGATTGGGTGTGGATTCTAAATGAGGTCCATCCAATGTATATTCCTCTTATAATTTACTAAACATTCTCTGGTTAGCAATTTGTTAATGTTAAAATATTTTAACAATTTCAGGGGTTTTAGTCCATTGCTGACAAAACAATTATATTTTACCTTAAAATAAGATATAAAACAACTTTCCTCTTTGGAATATATTTTACAGGAATATGTTTTACCATGCTGTGCTGGTAGAGCACTTGAGGCAATTTAACTGAGCGTAATAAAATAACCATGGCTATGTGCACCAGTTTAGAAAGTTAATCTTAAAATTATACAACTTTGCCACATCTATGCGTCAAACTGCTTCTTATTATGAACACAGGATCAATTTTTTTACAAGCTACTAAAATAGCAGACGTTTTTTAAAAAATCATACCAATCCCTCACTCAGATATGTAACCCCCTATTTCGTGATTCAACATTTGCTTTGGAGAAGGGAGGAGGGGCACAACATCCATCCTGCACAACAAAGCAGCAGCTCAATACAGCTGCCATCTGGCTTCCTCCTGCAATTCACTTCCCATAGCAAACAAGATCCATAGTTTAAGGAGTGTTGGGGAAGGGGCTGAAGTTGTAACCTCACAGCTTTATGATGGGGCATTTTCCACTCTATAAAAACCCCTCTTAATATAGGAGAATGGAAAGTTCAGGAAATTGTTAGTAGGATAGAAGCCTTTCACTTCTGTGTTTCTGGTTCAGATCCACAGCAACTCAGTGGTAACCAAATATAACTACCACCTAGAGGACTTTTTAATGAAATGAGTTAGCTGATTTCAGTACAATACCTAGTGAGCAAGCATCCATATCACTAAAAGCAACACCAAATACAATAAACTCTTTCCTCCACACTGTGCAGAAATCACTTCTCACCAGTAGCAGATGAGAAAATTTCAAACATTACAGCACAAAACAAACTGTTTGAGCTACAAGGGAAGAAAGCATGTGAAAAGCAGGAGACAGTGAGGGGTTTGCCACGTGAAAGGCTCCCTCTGCTAAACTTCAGGAAAGCTCAAATTAGTCAACTTTCACCTTATATTCAAATTCGTCAACTTTCAGGTTATGTCCTGATGTCTATTGTCATTACCTATCCCAAGAGCAGAAAAGAATTTAAGGGTTTACATTTACAATGGAGCACCTGAAGACTCAAAGTGACAGAAATAAATTCTCTGGTTTTCTTGTATGTTATGTAATAGTGTGCGTTCAACATTTTTGCTACTTTTACAAAACCTTAAGGGACCCAAAGACTGAGGCTGTGTACTCTGATAGTTTTATCAAGCAAAGATGACCATAACTTAAATATATGCTGAAGCTGTGACAAAGGTGCCGGGTTAAGCAGTAATATAAAAACCTAGCAGTTTACTTGTTGCAAACAGTAAGGATTCAAGTCCTTTGCCATTAAATTATCATTAATATCAATGGGAGCCCTAAATGGTTTCATTGAAATCAATGGAGTATTTCCATTCCTTCAGCGGGATCTCACTTTATAGACATTAATGTTGAGGTATTCAACCTAATATACAGACAGTTCACAGCATGATGAAATGAAAGACAATTTCCTCTCATATCTAAAAAGCAGCATCCAGTGTATAGTCAAAGTAAAATAAACTTAACAATCAAACATTCATGTTGCTGGAAAGGTCAAATGCTGTTCTAATACCATACAATCGAATGGATAATATCCATTAAGAATGATCAGTGAAAAACACCAATCAAATTAATAAATACAACCCAAAAGCTAATGACCTCAATCCCTAGCAGCCCCTTGACCCTTATTACTACAGCTGCTGGTGTAAAAAAGGATTAAAGGGGGGCTAGAAATCACTGGGTTAACATACAAGGGCTCAGAAATTTGACCTTGGTTACTTACAATGTATATTTCCTACTAAAAATGAGTATATGGGGAGAATTAGAAACAGAGCTAGCAAAGGTCAGCTTGAGTGCAGATAAACTAAGAAAAAGGAGGCTTGACGGGGAAAAAGGGTTTTATTTCTGCCACAGCACTTTGTTGCAACCAAGATGGTCTGAGGGTAGAAGCAGGATTTGGGCTGCATGAATTGCTGAAGATAGTAGAAAAAATTTTGGGCACACAAACTCTTCTTCATGTTTTCAAGAGAGGCAGAAACTTTCAAAGCTAAATAACAACTCACCATTGGATATGTACCACTAGGTCCATATGTCATAAATTGTATGAATAATGTCCTCACTGTCATCAGTATGACCAGAAAGCTGAATTTCTTCACTAACTCCAATCATAAATTCAATAATCATGACTCTTTTTATCTCTGAAATACTCTGTTCTGAGAGTCTTTCATAGTCATTAAGGTGAACATCAAGGATGGTAATCTACAAACTAAAATGCCCAGAAAATCACAGACTCACAAACTTAACTGCTTTAGCCTGCAGCCATCTGTAACACACACACAAATCAGGCATCCTCAGGTGCCATCCCATCCACTTTGAAGAAAAATCTCATGGTACCATCCAAAGAACCTTCAACTATGCAAGGAAGACTTTCAGTCAACAATGACACTTCTATAGAAAGATCACATTTATTTGGAAGAGATACCTTAGCAGAGGGAATTACATTCACAGAGGGAATTACAGCTGTCAGATAACACTGTACTCAATACTTAGAGAAAATCATTAATTAATTTTAAGCAATTCTAGAAGAAGATGCCACTTTAAAGCTGGCTTCCAAGAACAACCTTTGCATTCCAACTGTCTCTAGAGTCAGAAAACTCAGCATCAGAAACATACCAGGTACAGCTCAAACACACTAAAGGGATGAAGACCATATTTGAGTAAAAAACATAAAATTTGACAGCATACCTCTATTATTACTGCAGTAAATAATCTCTCAACAGAACCACCACTATCTTTCAATGCTACAACTGCATTTTTAGGTATATAATACAGTCTTTTCCAATGACTTGCCATCACAGCAGCTATGATGCCTGTAAAATTAAGGAAAAACAGACAGTCTACAATGGAAAAATACCTGTCTGTGAACACCTCTCAGTAGTCCCTGTGCTTCTGATCTCTAATTTCTTCTTTTCTGATTGCTTAAACACCATGCCACTACGCCCAAGTAAAACCTACAAACATCTTTGAAATTTTAGTAATTTTGTTCCTTCAGTGAACCAAAGCACTTACAACAAAATCAGAAAGGGTAAGAACAGTAAGGTATCAAACAACAGGGAGTAGATTCCATTTCAGTCCAGTGAAGAGCCACACAGTAGTAAAGCAAGGCAACAGCTTTAAATAGCATTCTGTGTTTTACCTGAGAACATTTAGATTGTACTTAATAATTCATGGTATTTACAAAAAATTGTTGACTGCCACTTAACTACTGAAATAGAAAAACACTGAAAAAAAGAAGAATGCAGATGTAAAATCCTTAAATTTATAAAACTTTGTACAGGAAAATATCTAAGTTCTTTGTCTCCATTTTATCTGTTCTTAAGGCACTTCCAATATTTACAGGTAGAAATATAATTTTTTAGTTCATAATTAATAAATGCCCAGTTTGTTATAATTTGTTCTTTGAAATTTGTCATTTACTTTATACAGGTCTTTCTCCTGTCTTGCAGTTTATTGACCATTTATGTTTCATAGATAATTATTGTACCTCCTCCCAGTCTGTTTTACCAGACTAAGCAAGCTCTTCAATTTCCTGGAGGCTGTACCTTCCTCTGTTCAGCTGCACCCACCTCAGTTAGACTCATCTTTATTGAAAGCAGATAACTGGAATATTTCAGGTGATGTTCAGACATACCCCACTCTTGTACAGTTGCATTAATACTTACCAGTCTTTACTGTACATATGCCAGATCCACAAGAACTTCCAGCTCTTTCTGTGCTTACAGTCAAAAAAGTGTAATTTATAGCAGCCATTCGTGTTATTTTCCCCTCATATCACAGATTTACATCCCATTTTCTGTTACTACATTTTTCAAGGTCACACATCAGTAATGAATTTTTTGCATGAAAGTCTCTCATCTTCTCTAACACATACCACTTTGTTTTAAGCATATATTTTTGTGCAAGGGTCATTAATGAAAATACTAAGTAAGATAGGCCCCTGAAACATTCCTTGAAGAAAATAATTCCTGCATCTGATATTTTCACATCTATGAGATCTTCTTAGATATTTTATAAAGTTAATTTAAAAATTACTTAATTATATTACAAAATATGTTTCAGAAAAATATCATAGCCTATAAATTTACTGAAAATATACCGAAAAAATGTTAACCATCAGAAATGTGTAGCTGGATTCTTACATTAACAGTAATGTTTGTTCTCCATTGTGTATCTGGGAAGTTAATCTCCCATGGTTACACAAGTCCTAGTAGGATTTCTCTCTCTAATAATATTTCAGGAATCTGAATGTATCTAATAGATCCAAATATATACTAGACCCCTGAGTGCTCTTCCAGTAGGATCTGTTTAACAGCTCTTCCAGAAGTGAAGCAGCAGTTTTAACTATCTAAAAGACAAAGGTAGCTCTATTCAGTTTTTTGAAGCATAGCATAGTGATAATACAATGCTTTTCAAAAACATAATGAAGAGATGTATATCTGTGTGGCTTAAGAAGATTAAAATTAGGTATTCCTCTGAATTAAAATACAGTTGCAGGAAAACTAATGCATCCTGAGGTAAATGTTGCCTCAGTAGTAATGTACTAATGAATGCATTAATGCACTTTCTCTTTTCCCACAAATTAAAATACAGCAGAATTAATCAATTTTTTCTAATTCCAGTAAGAATCTAACTTGGAAGAAGGCCTAAAAGATTTCCAGTTACAAAGATGTTTTTTAAGTAATAAAAAATAATAAAAGTACAAATAAAATACTATTCTTCTGGATCAGTAACACAACCTACACTGAGATTAAGATAATTTGAACGCTTAAGTACCAAGTTTAAAAGCCCTACTAGGTAGCTTTTGGATCACTGGCTTTTTGGATCAAATCCCATAGACATTTTTGGACCAATTCCCATTGGCTGTTAGAATAAAGTCAGAGCCTCCACACTTAATCACCGACAACAATGGCACAGTTCTCATTTCTTCAGTTCATATTAATTCCACAGTGAAGGCACAAAAGTGAAGAGCTAACTAGCTGTTACTGGATGAATTTGTATTGAAATGTACAACTACCCATTTTACTCTTGATTAAACCAAAAGGCTTTAAAGGAAAGAAAGAAGGAAAGATATTTCTCCCATAGCTTATTCTTGATTTTACTGATGCATGGCCCAAAGGTGTGACAACAGGTAAAAACCTGTATATTTTCTCTCTCTCTTTTTTTTCACTAGAATCAGAAAAGTTTCTTGCCAATCCCAAGCCCTCTCACTAACAACCTTGTAGCTTTGTATCAATTTCAAGCAAGCTGAAATTTTAACCCTTTGGATCTCATGTGTCACTAACATCTTGTTAATAAGAATTTATTATACAGTCAACACAATAACATAATATCTAAAAGACATCTACACCCCAAAATTGCACTAGAATAACCCTCGACACTAGTGACTTGTAAATCTTTTATTAAATGGAGCATAATATGCTGCTTGTCCTTAATGGACTAGAAAATACATTAATAGTATATACATTTTGCAGTGCTGAAGTTATAAAATATAGCATTACTGTATTTAGTCATGGTGAGTACTCTTTTATAAGCACTGCACAAATACATTACTTTGAAGCTGGTTTGTAGATAACCCTATTTGTTAAGATATGGCTTGGCTGCCAATCCATTAATCTAAACCAGACTGTGGCATACCTGTGATGGCCCACAAGCACTAATTGATAAGATTTCCCAATTATAAACTTGCTGTCATTCTTATGAATGCAGTAAGTGAAGACATGGAAGGGGACGAGATCTCATTTTGGATAAGACTCTAGTCCTTGTTAAAATGTTATTACTCCAGAGCTGGTTATATATCATCACTGATACACCAGTAACAGATGTCTTATTTGTGCATTCCTTTTCTGCCTGCCTTTCAGCTACGATTTTGCAACTTGTAAAGGCTTAGAAAAAAATTGCTAAAGGATTTACAAGAGACTTCTGCATTATTACTTTTAAGACAAGTGTAATGCTGTTCTTACAGTCGTCAACTTCACAACTCTCATTTGAAGACCTATATTCTGTTTTACTTTCCCAGTTTGTGAAATTATTGATTTGAAGCTAAATTTATCAGTAAAGGTTACTGCATGTGATAATGGGGACAGAGAAGTGGTAATGCTAACCATGAGGATACTCCAAAATAAATGCACATAAGCTACAGTATTATATTCTGCAAAGTTTTGTATGAATCGTGATTTGATTAGTGATTCCATAAATGTCTGAAATTGGTAGGGACTGATTTGAAGCAGTTTCCTTTCCATTGTCCTGTCCTTCACTTCAATAAACAGGAAGATTATAACTACTACTTAAAACTTCCTTAACCAATGTTCTTTTCTGTGGCATTTCACTCTCAGGAACAATGACTGGAATGGGATTAAACAACCAACCAAAAATAAGCAAATAATTTGGATTTTAATATTATTTTGGTAAAAGAAAAAATGGTGGTTTTTTTCCCAGTGTGCTTTCCCAGTGTGTGTCCTTTCCCAGCATTTTTCATCTCCTAATTTTGTTCAGTTTTGAAACAAAAACTCCATTAGACTAACCTGTACAGTTTTACCACTGTATATGGAAACTGGGGGGAAAAACTCCTCAATGTTGCACTTTCTTTCCCCCCCCCATAAAACCTTAAATTAGCCTAAGTTTTGGCATGGAGGTTAATGTTAGGACTTAGGGAAGGGTTAACTCTTCAAAGACATTCGTACAAAAGCCTTGTGGCATGTAAAAGACACTGGGGAATGGTTCTCCAGTTTCCCAAATGAGCAGTCTGAAACAGCTAAACAAAATGCTGATGCTCTAGCATTTGAAAAATGATTCATGAATTTTACAAATAGTCATTTATAAATATGGCAATTCTCTTCACAGGGAACTTTGTTCTTCTGAGGACCTGATAATCAAATTCTTAATCCATTTACACTTTTAGATGCTGTTTAAAAAAAATCAAATTTCACCCAAAAGCTTTGAGGTGTTCTCCAAATATTTTTGACCAAAGCTTTATAAACTCCATTGCCATAAATTCACATTTATGTCTATGCAGACAGGTACAGAAACCATACACCCACATTCTGAGGTAGTCACAGGAAGCCTCATATCCAAGTTTGCTGGATAGGCTCTGCAAAGCAAAAAAGAAGACCCATTAATTTACTACCACATGAACACAGCAATACAGCTCTCTGGTTTCTGGACCTGAGCTGGACTCATATTGACCAGATCAAAGCTCAGAAAGAGCAGCTCAGATGGATTTGTATCATTCTGTATAGATGTACAATTTAAATATGTCTACATGTTGTAAATGAGTGTAGTGTAGAGCAGAACTATTTGAGTCCATTCTGAACATTGGGGTTTTTTTGGTTTTTTTTGAGTCCTGTCACCTGTATCACCTAAACCAATAAGCATTGTTGAAAACCTGCAACTGATGCAGGTACAGCATCAGTCATATCTGGTTTACTATCTAATGTATGACTACTAACTCTGTGCCATGCAGCAGACCTGATCTATACACCGTACAGTATAAAGAAAGTTTAATTCAAACTTCTTGCATAGTTTTCCTACAACTCTATTGGTTTTTTTCTAACAATTACTTAATTAGTTTTAAAATTCCTACGGATGCAAAATCTGAATTTTTCTTAGATGCAATAAATCAAAGATGCTTAATTAATTAATTAATTAAGTTTTGATGTTTAGAAATTAAGCCTAGGTGGTATACCAAACATAAACAGTGGAAGAAAAATACAATGCTTAAAAACAAGGGCTATAATACATAGATATCATGCAATACTTGACAAGAAAGGCAAGCATTCTATCCACTGACAGTCTATAAATCTTTCTCTGACATCTCTAGTAGGAGGGAAAAATGAAAAAAAGATCAGTTCTGGAAGCCATCAACTGAAATTATATGATGACCCCATACCCAGATCAAAACTCAAGTTGTTTGAAGGCTGGAAAAGACTGTATAAAGGACTTACATCAAATACTAGAAGTCTTTATTTTCCTCTAGAATTATTTAGTTATTTTCTGCAGGCAATGTTCTAATCACTGCCTCACGTACATTGATGTATATACAATAATTAGTGCATAGACACAAATAAAACCTTCCACAGTTATTTTGCAATGCCTAAGCTGGTGGGAAGTGTCCACAAAATACAGGAAAGATTTGATGCCACCACTGCATTTCTATAAAAGTTGCAAATGCAGAGAAAATATTAAAGTCAACTGAGATTGCATTACAGATGAGATACCCTCTGGCTACTCTTCTAATCATACAACCTACCAGTCAGAATGCAAACAGACCTTCCCCAGCAAGTACTTACAGCCAAAGTACCATTACACTTACATTTTCCTCTTTAACAATTGTATTCCCAGTTCCCTCACCATGTAAAAAGAAACATCTTCTTTTGCTTCCATACAAAGGGTGTCTAGATAATTATGGGTTCAATAACTTGTTGCTGCACCAGAATCTCTGATTAACTGTAACTTTCAGGTCTACAAAGTAGTAAGTCTTGAATTTGCAAAATATGTGATGAAAGAACAAAATTCAAAAAATTTAAGTTGCTCTGAAAGTTCTTTTTTACAGTTGAACATTGTTCTATACAGCCAAAGAACTTACCTGACAGGAATTACTAAATAACACATCCATCCAAGAAAATATCAATGAAAAGCCAACAGGCTCTGAAGCTCCCACCATCAGAAGAGAACTGAAACAGAGCATGGGATACTTACAATAAGGTAAAGATCTAGATCAAAAATACTGTTCTATTAGTGGTAAGGACTTGCTAATACAAAGTGAGATTAAACAAAATGGACTTAACTGATTTTTACTAAAACTACTTCTCTTTCATCATTTCACAGAGTCACAGAAATGTTTAGAACCTCATGAGATGAGGTGGAGGCCCACATGATCTCATCTATGAGATGCAACTTCCCAACTTCCCCTGCTCAAGCAGATCACTTCGAGCTGGCTCTCCAGCATTGTGTCTGGTCAGCTTTTTAATAGCTCCACAGAAAGATTCCACAACCCCTCTGGGCAACCTTCTCCAGTGTTTGATCACACTCATGGTAAAAAAGTGTTTTATGTTCAGGTGGGATTTCATGTGTTTTAACCTGTGCCCATTGCCCCCTGTCTTATCAGTGAGTACAACTGGCTACCTCTTGTTCATTCCACCCCATCATGTTTAAACACACTGGTAAGATTCCCTGTGAGCCATCTCTTCTATAAGGTGAAGAATCCCAGGTCTGTCAGTCTCTTCTCATACAAAGATACTCCAGTCCCTTAATCATCTTTGCAGCCCACTGGACTTGCAAATCTTTTTTGTACAGAGGGAGCCCAAAACTACAAACAGTTCCAAATGCAACTTCACCAGTGCTGGGTAGAGAGGAAAAATCACCTCCATCACTCCATGACTATGTTCCCCCTAATGCTGCTCAAGATACTATTGCTATTTTTGCCATGAGGGTGCATTGTTGGCTCCCAGTCAACTTGTTTTCCACTAGGACCCCAATATCATTCTCAGCAAAGCTGCTTTCAAGACTGATGGACCCCAGTGTGCACTGGTGCCTAACATTGTACCTCTTAAGATGCACTTCAGGAGAAACTAAATTACTTTAAATTGCATTTAGCAATTCAGACAGCAGTGATCAGCTGGATGACTACAAAAGTTTAAGATATATTAAATAAGCATATTTGTTTCAAGTTGGATTAACTTCAAAATTATATAGTAAAATAGCTTAAACATTCTTTCCCAGCACATGAATTAATGCAGCAATTGTCTAAAAGACACGTAACCACAAGTAAATATTCATAGTTACATTCAGCACCATATGTTTGTAATGGTTAACATCCATGGGTCAACTCCCTTTAGTCACTCTTCTCCTGGTCACTAAGTGGAAACATCAGGGCAAGCAGTGTAGTGAAATGAGGCAACCAGGTGCCACTAATTGCCAGGTAGTAGGCATGAGCTTGTGTTAAGCCCACCTGTGCCTGATTAGGGCAGGGCCCCCACTGCACATGAGCAGGATTGGGGTCCAATAAAAGGTGAGGCTCAAACTCACAGGCTCAGCTCAGTCCTGAGCAACCCAGCAGAGAGATCAGTTGAATCTGGAGCAATAGCACTGATCCAGGCTGGTCAATCCTGAGGGCTATAGACTCAGAGCACTATTTGTGAGCTTCTGCTGGAACACCTGGTTGGACCTTGGAGTGCCGTGTCCTAAAAGAGGTTCATCTTGCAACAAGCAGAAACACAGGTAACTTCATGATGGTTAACGCTCTATCTCCTGTCATTCACAGACCAATGTGAAACAAGTGAGGCACTACCATTTTTTTCTTGTAAGGTGCTGAACAAGCCTAGAAAAATGGAGCAGATCACTCTGCCACTTCCATCCCTTTCACCTGCCTGGTTTAGCTTCATAGATACCAAATGTTGCCTAGAACACTTACCTTAGTTTCTTTCTATTATCCTTCTGACAGCCTTAATTTTTAATTTTAGAATCTTTTTTTTTTCTGTTTATTTAACCTTCTTTTGCCAAAGAACATCTGGTAGTTACACAGGACAACAAGTGATCACATGACAGGAGTGAGATCTGAAAGCCATGTGTTAACCCCCATTGTGCTGGGATCATTACATGCTATTTATTAATTTAACACTTCAAATAATTTTCCAACTTCCGAAAAAATGATTTACAATACTATAGATGGCAAACAATAACTGGAAATGTAACTAAGAAAAATTTATTTTATTAATATTACAGGTTTTGTTGGTACCTTTTATTTTGAAAAAAAATCCACAGAGCTGTTATATCTATCTACATGTAAATAATAATTTCATGCCATACTATTTATCATTTATTCCGAAGGCCTCATAAAATAAATCCTTCATGAATACACTATGAAATATATATTTCCAGCTTGTACTATTTTCTATTCTACAGTAGTCAAAACTCCTCACTCTTGTCTCTGGAAACATGCACAATTCTCGTACAAAGAAGAAATGCTTAAAGAAGGCCTTTGGAGAATATCTAACAACACAATTGGTGTTTAGATCTTTAAAGAACTTCATCTGTTTAACCTTTCAAAGAATGGTTTAAGAGCAACACTGACTTTAAATTGATATATTTAGTATGTAACCTACCTAAATGAGGCAATCAAGTTATAGCAAATCTAAATGCTACAACAAAAGCTAAGCAGGTGCAAATAGGCTACCTAATATCAAGAGCAAATGTAATTAACCACAAAGAATTTAGTAAGAGTCTGTATTTTTAGATGATTTAAAATCAAAATGTAAAGACCTTTATGGTTACCATTTTGTTTTAAGATGTCCTCTATTTCAATCACAGGATTATTCACTGAATTGCTAGCAGCAACTAACTTGCAAAATTACAACACATCACATAACCACAGAATGCCAGAGGTTGGAGGGGACCTTTGAAGATCATCTATTCCAACACCCCTGGCAGGGCAGGACCAAAACTAGGGCAGCTCACTCAGAAATGCATCCAGATGGGTCTTGAAAGTCTCCAGAGAAGGAGACTCCACAACCTCTCTAGGGAGCCTGTTCCAGGGCTCTGTAACCCTTACAGTAAAGAAATTCTTCCTCATGTTAAGGTGGAACTTTTTGTGCTCTATCTTGAATCCACTGCCCCTCATCCTATCACAAGGCACAAGTGAGAAGAGGTTGTCCCTTCCTTTTTGATGCCCAGCCCTCACATATGCTCACACATTAATGAGATCCCCTCTGTCTTCTCTCCAGACTAAAAAGCCCCAGGTCTCTCAGCCTTTCTTCATAAGGCAGGTGTTCCAGCCCCTTCATCATCCTTATAGCCCCCTATTGTGCACTTTCAAGTGGATCTGAGTCCCTCTTGAACTGTGTAGCCAGTTCTTAATCCATCTTGCTGTTCATTCTTCTATTCTACAATTCCTGAGTTTGCTCAGGAAGATGTTATGGGAGACTGTCAAAAGCCTTGCTAAGGTCAAGGTAGACTGCATCCACTGCTCTCCCTGCATCTACCCATATATGGGAGATACATGCATAACGTATGTTACACAGTAAATTAGGCTAAACAATCCCAGTGTCTTTCCTTCTGGCCTCAAATCAGAAAGAACATAAAAATGTTTTAGCAAATTAGATTATATTTTAAATTAATTTTGAATGTGACTGCTTAAACTGAAAAGCAAGAGTTAGGGCTTATATATATAAAACACAAGCACTATCAAATATATGGTACAACATCAGCATACTAAACATGGCAACAGTAGATTGATTTTTCAAAACTCATTTTTTTCTTAAATGGCATCATCTATGAAGCTACTTTATTCTTTTAAAAAGTCTCATCAACTTGCCATGAAAGACACTAAGTATACTGGAGCCAAGCAACATGGCAATAGTCTACATTTTAACTTACCCTTAGGGACTACTTAACCTCTTGTTTTACTTTTTCCAGACCAAAGCAATGGTAAGGATAACCAAGAGATGATATATATATCATAAATATGTAAAGGTCAACAAGGTTTAAACACGTTGGGCTCTACTCATAAATATTTGACTAATAGGAGTGTATTTTTCATCTTTAAACCCGAAGATTGGAACCTTGGTAGGCAGAAAATTATTGAGACTTAACATGTAAAATACATGGTTCCTAAGTTGAATTTCTCCAGATACATTGCTAAATGCCAATGTCAAATAACAAGAAGTTGTAATAATTCTTCTCCTACAATTCCTTACATGAGAAAGGTAACTGTATCAGTATGAGCTGCAAAATGTCCTCAGTTTTGAACTCGTTTACATCACTTTGACTCCAGTTAAACCATTCTGGATTCACAATAGAGTACTTTAGAATCTGGCACTATATATCTCTCATTACTAATCAAGAGGCAGCTCTTACATTATAGGACAGAAAGAGCAAATTAGTTTTATTACAGGGAAAAATGTGACCTAGTTCAGAATTGCCTAAGTTTGGGCTGCCTACACTGCCCCTTACATATCTTTAAAGCAAATGGTAAAAAAACAAAAAACATTTTTAATCTTGGAAAATGTTTTTTTTCTTTTCATTGTTTTAGTAATTGAAAATTGATCTGATGTGCAAAGAAGTAATTAATGGCTACTACTCTACAGAATTACATACTTTTATACGTAACTAATTTAGTGTCTCAAACAATCCATTGGTATCATCTTCTCTCTTGATTCTTTAACTGAAAAACATCAAATATGAAACAGCAGCCATATGATTCCAAAGAGAATTTCACCACATCAATCATTAATATTTTCCTTATTTAAAAAGTGGGACATGGGGGCAGGCAGCCTAGACAATAATTTCATACATCTATGTTTTGCAGGCTGTTGGATTTGGCAGGGTTTTTTTCCCCCCCAAATTGGTATGGCTTGAGTTAGATTTAAAACCAGGTCCCAGAGGAGGTTGATAAATGGATTAAAGTGGAACATAAATTTCCAATGTCACCCAGTCCCTTAAACCTTGATGTCAGTAACATTCCTAATCATTCTATTATTATAAATGTCAAATATGTTTTACATGTGTTAGAAAAAGTGAATGAGTATCAGAAGAAATGGAAGATCAAGAAACTGTAATGCTGTTACAAACTTCCATGCAAAAATATGCAAAATATTACAGTGTTCACACAGTATTTTGGATTCTTGTTTTCTTATAATTTGCACACCGAATGCCCAGCTATGAGATAGACCAGTGTATTCATTACCCTATAAGTGCTCTCCCTTAATGGCACTACTTCTATGAGCTAACATAACAAACTGAAGAGTGTATAAAGGCAGAATACAAACTTACAGTGTGAATTATTTTCAGCATCTGAGAAATTGTACACAGAAATCTTGCTGAGAAAATGTAAGAATTTTTATTCTACTCAGCAAAATTAAATGTCTCAGCTGAAGTAGCACTAGCACTGGATTTTAATAAAGATGTAGCAAAGTACAGAGAGTAAAAAAAATTACAACCCTTTCAGAAAAATTACTTACAAGAAAGGCCTGAAAGAACTGGGCTTGCATATAATAGCAAACAAAAATGGGAGAAGTAGATCAGCATTAAAATAATCCTGTAATTTATCATCCTCCCTTCTTTTCAAAGTATACAGAGGAAAGTAAGTGGTTTCATTTGCAAACTGTGGGCCTGGAATTACAAAGTTGAAACAAGCTTTCCAAGTTCAAGTGAGGTAACATAGTGGAACATTTTACCAATAGAGACTATGAAAGCCTCATTATTCAAGTCTACAATAACAGAAATATTTCAGTATGAGACAGTGCAGTTATAGTTGTTACTATCAAATATCTGATTTGGTTGACTACATGATCTCTTCAGGTAAGCTGCATTCTGCAGGTCTATGATTCTATGGTAGCAGTCATTCAAAAAAGACATCAATTCTTTAATAGTTAAATATTTAACATGTAATGAGACATAAGAATCACTGGGTAATAAAACATTAAGTATTTTAGAAGAAAAGCCCTGAAATAAACCTCAGATATTCAATATAACTCCCTAAGTATAAGGTGACAGTAGAAATCTCACTATTAGGGGAAAAAAACCAAACAAACAACCACCCTTAATCTACTTCTGTGTCCTTCCCCCAAATTTATTTCATCTAAAATAATCCCAAATCCCCTAAAAATTGTTATATGCTTAAGAGTTCCAGACTACACATAATATAAGGTCATAATTTGCAGGCTGGCTAATCATACACAGCTCCCATTAAAGTCCAAGAGCATTGGTAAGTCACCACAAGCTGTATCAGCAAACCTTGGCTGCTTTATTTTCTTTATGTGAAAAGAGGTGGACTGAAAAAAAAGGAAACTACTAAAACATCACACAATTCTAGAGATCTGATTTTCTGTTGCAGTTGTTAGGCACTGGATAAATCAACAGAGCAGGGAGTTAAAAGTAATCTGTTCTCTCTTTCACAATTCATTCTTTGGCAGAACTTGCTCCTCTCTCAGAGATTTTGCTGGAAAGCAATAAAACACAATACAACAGCCTGTTTTAGCATGTATTTACCTTTCTACTTTAAATACTTCTGGCTATCAAAAAAAAGAGAAACAGACAAGCTACTTAGCTAAAGTCCTGTGTTTCCACCAAGATAATAAAATACCTTAAACAATTCAACAGAGCCTTGCTATCTCACAATAATGTTTGAGAAATATATTGCAGTTACAAAATTTTGCTAATCAGCAGAAGTAAAAAATAAATACTGAAAGCATTACAATCTACCACAAAGTGCACTTTTTATTTCACTAGAATAGTTGTATTTTAAGAGTGTAAATTTTTGTTTGATATTCATTGCAACATTACTGTTACAATGTCAAACACTGTGAAACATGGAAATTATCCTCTCCATTTTGGTGTACAACCTTGATTCTGTCCTTCTGTTTATCTGTATTACAAAACAGTTCATAATTTCTGGTTTTTGCTCTCCTGTACCTCACTTGTATAGAAAATATCACACCTTTTCAGTACTTCTTTTCAACCTTTAAATTCAGTTTTTGGCCTCATTCTCTAATGAAGCTCATTGCGATAGTAGCTTGTTGCATAAGCACTATCATGAAGTACATATTACTAAATGTATTTCCAAAACATCTTCTCCTCTGTCACATACATTTATCTATATTTTTGTATGCTTCTGTAAATGGGTCTATATATTTTTTCATTCATATGTAGGAATAAGAGAGAAATAACATTTGAAACATTTAGGCCAAAACT
This sequence comes from Calypte anna, assembly GCF_003957555.1. NCBI lineage: Eukaryota > Metazoa > Chordata > Aves > Apodiformes > Trochilidae > Calypte > Calypte anna. The sequence continues at coordinate 13,177,177 of NC_044251.1, read as the reverse complement.
GTTCATGTATTTGGACTATATCATGTAATACACCTACGCCCTGATTTTTCAGAGCCCTGTGCTCAGTACTCTTTACATTCAAGGTACAGCTTCCATTAAATTCAGCTCCATCGATAGTACTTAGCATTTTGTGCAATGATGCTCTCAAATGTAAATTCTTAGCAGAACATATGTAGGATAATCATATTGCTTAATGGTTGGCACCTAATTTAGATGTCTAATTTGTGAGGTTAATCCCACAAGGCTCTGCTACCATCAACAGAAAACAGTTGCCCTGCTGTTTTCGGCCGTGCATACCTACCTCCTCCCATGTGCTGGCATTTACATTTAAACAGCCACTCACTGAGTTGGATTCACAAGTTGATTTAGCTGAAAAAAAATATTTTTAGGATTTTGAGCTGGATCAGCTGATCTGTCTGACCATGCACACAATCAGCACTAGCAATAACACAAGCGCTCAGGTATTACTCTGCAACTAGCCAGAACAGATTAGGGTGATCTCTTCAGACAGCAGCTTACGGCACCTATGTAATGAAATTAGATGACTGTCACAGAATAATGTGGATATTGTGTCAAAAAAAGCCACATGGAAACAAAATTCCATCAAATGATGTCTAAGCTTACATTAAAAATTGGTAACAGAAGCGAGGAAAGAATACGTATTTCCTAGGAAGCAGGCAAATTATCTTTACACTTAAATTTCTTTCTATATTTCCTGCTTTATTCACTCAGTACACATTCCAAGTTCTGCAAGAAATGAGGCAGAGGTCCTACAGAAAACAACTTAATTCATCACACAACTGCAGGGTTTCCTCAGAACAATGAATGAAGCTGAAATCCCTTGGGAGAAAAGCAGTTTGCAGTGGTTAATGGTTATTAAATGATATTTTAACATATATAGACAAAGAGGGCAAATTAACTTTAGATGTATTTGAAACCAGAAAGGTATTTTCATATAGGTTTCTGTATCTGAGAGCTTAAAAAGGCAAATCCAAGCTCCAGATATTTCATCTACAGTGAGTCAAGTGGCAGGGTAAGAACACTTAGGGCACGCTACCATCTCAGTTATAGAAATTGATTTTTAAATAACTCATCATTTTCAAAAATCTTTTACAGCTTGTTACATAAAATACATAAACATGCATCTTAGAACCATAAAAGTGGCCCAAGTCCATTAAAATTGATAGACTTTCAATTGACCAGTGATCAGGCCCCATGCATATAAAGAAGTATTTTCCAAACACAGTATGAATGAAAAGGTTTTATTTCCTTATTTCCTTAATAACACATAAAAGTAGATTAATTTGCCTCAGTGACTTCTGTGATTATGAGGAACAAATCCAAAGAAACAGAAGGAAAATAATGCCTGGCTGCCTTTTAAAATTGGTATTCTAGTATGTACAATTAAGCTATTGTGATTATGTTCTTCATACTTGTGGTATCAAGCAATCCCATGAATAATTTCAGGGAAAAAACAAACTTGTTGTGACTTATCTTTTGAATTGGCAAAACATTTCATATTTAGCAGTATGCATAAAACAACTTTTCCTTCATTATTTGTTTAATACATACTGAAGATATGACAGCTTGTTTAACAATAGAGTCACTTTCAGAAAGTATATTAAAAGCTTTGGATATAAATTAGATCATAAATTGAGGGTTCTCCTAGTTTATGAGGTAACAGCGGTATCCTGTGGAGGTGTTTATTAGACCTGTTACAGATGCAGTTGCTACCAAGTGAAGTTGAAGCAGGCCCAAGTTTTTTATATGAGACAAAAATGTCAAGGATAAAAAGCTGAACTTCACAACAACAACAACAACAATTAAAAAAAATTGAAAATTCACACAGAATATGTCAAAAGACTAAAAAATACCTGTAGACACAACTGTACCAACCTGACTGAAGTGGTAATATCGAAAGAATTAGAAAATTGTAACAAGCACTCCAATCAGTTGTAAATGAAATTCTTGTCCTACTGTAGTTCCCAACAGTACCATCTACAATCAATAGATTGGAAGTATGACTGCTAGCAGTCTCTGCATTAATTCTGTTACAGAAAGCGACATGGACTAGAGATTGTGTCTACGAAGAAATGGGGTGGTAAAGTAAAAAGATAGCTATAAGGTCATAAAAATCAAATCAAAATTTGCACTTTGTGCATGAATTGATTCCTTATAATATCATACTATAATTACCTGTTCTCAAAACACAGTGGGTTTAAGCTCTGTGGAGAATAATGAAAGGTATTTTAACTCTGAACATGGCTGTAACTCACATTATGCAATCATCATCTTAAGGTAATGGAAGACACCTACTAATATTAAACTATCAACTAAAACACAATAAAAAGCAGACCAAGGGTCCATTACCTACTGCCCTATATCAACTGTGACCAAGACTACCTGAAATCAATGTCAGTCATTACTGGAAATCCTCTGCCAGATGTTTTGCTCTGTCTTGTCTTTATTTTTTCCCTACAGCTTACACATCCTTTTCTGTTTTTCCCCTTCATTTGACGTTTTCAATAACTGTTTTCCCCATAGCTTCTTTCTCTTTAATCCTCTGTCCTCTTGGAAGAAAGCTTGGTTTATATAACAGATGGACTAGCACCCAATCCCAAGGCAAAAATCAAGAGCAGCTGCCACAGGAAGATACCAAGGAAATACTGTAAGAACAAAGCAAGCAAAGTTACTTCCTGAGAACATTTCTCCATTTAACCATTTGCAGGTCTGAGAATCCCTAAACCAAAAGTAAATTTAAGCTTTTCATGCTTTTTTTTCCCCTTATGTATTTAATCCAGTTGCGTGCTGAATTTATGCAAACTTCCACCATCTACAAACTCTTAAGATATAGATGTCCACAGCTTACTTACATGTGGTGTGATGTTTGCTTTATATTGTAAAACTGCAATAGCAGTTTGATCACTGGGAAAAAATATGCAAGAAACTCTTAGGAATATCTCTTTTTTTTCCACTGCATTTTTTAGTGTTTCATTGGGATAGCTCTGTACTAACTAATGTATGCTCAGAGTGGCTTATATTTTGCATACAGAATTTCTCATCTCTTTTGCATTTCACTGCAAAATGCTTCTTTGCAGTAAAAAGCTGCAGTTCACGTGTTTGAAGGTTGTTACCTCCTTATGACAGCATGATACTACTTCATCTTGGTTTCAGTGAAACTTCATCCTAAGAGATTACTTACTTTTTTTTTTTTTTTTAAAGCATGTCTGAAATCTACAAAGCCTTGTTTCCAGTAGTTTACAAAACATATCCAATATATAAATATTCAATATATGCATAACATTTGGCATCAGACATTTGCAGTTTGGCCCACAGACTGGTAACTTCATACTGCACTTCCAACCTGTTTCACTTCTGTGCACTATCCCTTGATTTATTATTAAAAAAAAAAAAAAAAAAAAAGAAAGAAAAGGGAAAATGACCCTTTTTTTGGCTCAAGAAAATTACATCCTTATGGGTGTTTAAAATGGCATTTTAAAATGGGTATCAGACAGAAAGGAACAGCCCTCTTCCCTCGCAAATGCGCGGATCTCCTATTATTAAGTCTTGATAGAGCTAAAGAAAATAAATTATCTTTACAATAACTAACACTCTTCTTTAAAAGAATGCTTTTTTTCAGTTCCTGAGTAAGGAATGGAATCTGTAATTTGACTTATCATCACTGTATCTTCTTTACTATGTGGCAACTCATTAGTTTCAAGCATTTAAATTTAGGCCTTAATATCAGAAATAGCTTTTCCCCAGAAGGCTCCTTATTCCAAACAACAATCATTAAAATCCATGGAAGATCAAGTCACAGAGGGTTCATTGGACACTGTCAATCAGCTAAAAACCAGTCTCACAAATATTCCAGAATGACTGACCCTGCTGACATATTCAGGCTATTCACTTTTCCTTGAAGTTCCAAGTCTTGTACTCTTGCAAAAAACTTTGTACTTTCTGGCTAAGATGCAGAAAAATACTTAAAATGGGATTCTAAATCTTTTGAGACAGAAAGCAAGTGAGCAAAATCTAAAAACTATTAAAAATATTTTTTAAAAAGTTCTTAGGATTTGAAGCAAAGTGCCTGAAACCTCAAGGTTAGGATTCCAGTAGCCTGCATATAGTTTATAGATGTGATTAAACCCAAATTAAAAAGAATATTTTGTATTTCTAAAATGATTTCTCAGTCAAATGCATGGTTAATTTTCTTAATAACCTTTAGTTTTTATCTGTTCTTTATAAAAGGGCACACCTGTCTTCCAAGTTGAGAAGTTACTACAAATGCCCAGCACTGAAACAAAGGCTTGCAACACACTGATATTTAAATGATATTTAGTACTGTAATTTGCTTAAATGCGAGACCTAACAAACTTTAAAAGTAAATCCAAGCACAAACTTGAACGGCTTTTTTCCGTAATTCAGTGGGAGCCATTTCTGTGTGCAGGTGCAAGGCTGCAGGCCAGGAACCCCCTGGCCCTATTAGAATCTGCAACCCAACTACTTCAGCATTTATTTTTGTCTAGAAACCGGAAGAAACAGACATTTCAAAGTGACTTTAGAAAAGGGCCTTAAAGTTTTTACTTTACAACCGTAACTCAGCCGGGCTGACGCACCCCATCGCCGGGCACCGACCCGACCCGCTCGGCTCCGCCGTACGCAGACCCAGAGGCACCCAGGGTGGCGGGGCTGGGGGACACCTGAGGTGCCCAATGCCGCCCCCGCCGACGTCGAAGCAAGGAGCGGCTTGTAGAGCGCAAAAGCGGAGATCTCTTCAGCCATGAGGTGCCAGCGTCCTTCTCTATCTCCAGGCAATCACGAGAGATCCGACCCCGCTCCACAGCCCCCAGGGAAGCGCCATTTCCGCGCAGGGGACAAACCGCCCAGGCGCCGGGCCCTCTCCACCCGTCCGAGCGGCTGCGCAGAGCCGAACGGCCCGGGATGGCGGCTCTCCCCGCCCCGCTCCCTCCTGTACCGCCCCGGCCGGGCGGCGGGGCGGAGCTGCCGAAAGAGGCCGCGGCAGCCGCGACCGCGGTACCGGGCTGGTAGGAAAGGGCTTCTCGGTGTTGCAGCGACCCTGCCGTCACCGGCCTCCCGCCACTCGCCTTCCGGCGGGGCCGCGGAGCCGGAGCGGGGAAATCCACTCTCTTAGCTTCTGCCTGCTGCCGCGCAGGCCGGGCGGCGCGGGGCATGAAGCTGACCAAAGCCCAGTACGATGAAATAGCCCAGTTCCTGGGGCATATGCAGCCCACCCGACAGAGCCTGAGGAAGCTGAAGGAGAAGTTCCCTAGGTAAGTGCTTCCTGCCCTCCGGGGCGGCTGCCCGGCGCGGGGCCGGTGCCTCGGGCCCCGGGCGGCGGCCTGCGAGCTCGCTGCGGGCGGACGAGGGGCTGCAGAGGGGCGGCTCCGCCAAGCTCCAGCCGGTACCTCCAGTTCCAGGCCCCACACGGTACAAAATCACTTACACACGCACACGGCCATTGACGGCAAGCAGCAGCTCGCTGAAGCTACTCCTAGGTGCAGGGTACTTCTCACTCTCAGTGACATGAGAAGGTGGCACAAAATAAAGAGCGCTTCCTCCGCCCTTCGCCTGTCGTATGTCCAAATAAAAGCCCCCGAGTCACTCATGAGGCTCTTAAACACCACGTACACCTTACCTGGATGAAGCCTTAAGGCTCAGGCCAGCGCTCTGTGGCTGTGAGCAAAGGTGGAGTTCGGCCTGCAACACCCCTGTCCCTGTGGCTTAGGGAGAAGGAGCTTTCTGAACCGTAACTCTTGATGCTGTTCTCCCGTTGAAGACTGAAAAAGGGATGACCTGGGTAAGCATTCACCTGCTTCCTTACCTGAGCTGTGTTTGAAATTGCCAAAGACATTTGCAAGTGACCATAGGTCGGTATGGAAAGTTGTACATGACAGTGTGCTTCCATGCACTGATCTTCATCACGAAGATTAGTTGATTTCCAAAATGAGCTTACCACCAACAAGAACAGAGTTGTAAAGGACATCTTGGAAGGGTTTTATCTTCTTTCAGGACTGGAAGGATGGATTAAGGGTGCTGGCTTGGGCAGGCAACCAGTTTGGATTTTGTGGGGAAAGGAGTGGTGCTGTCTGAGATGCACCAGAGAACTGCAGTGTTTTAAGTGCTGCTCTTACTCTGGTGAGAGACAGAAAAAGGAACAGAGAAAATCATTCTCATGTTTCCTGGGTGAGCCTTGATAGTCTTGCTACGAGCATGGCTGATGTGACTGTCTGAAGCTGTGTATAAACTTAGAGTAAGTGGATGAAGAGCCAGCATTAACTTAGGCTTTTCAATTGTCTAGTAGAATCTCCTTTTCTGGAAAGTGTGTCATGTAGTTAAAAATTAAGCTGAGGGAATAGCCCTGTTGTAGTGAAGAAGTGATGCTAAAGCAGTGTGGTTTGTACAGTGGGTGCATTGAGTTGCATTGTCAGGAACCCAGCTCACCTTACACAGTACTTCTGCAACTTGAGGAACCACTTACTGTGGCAGCATATGTCTAAGGAGTTTAGACTTCGCTTTATCACTTTGGTGCTAATGAAATTAGAGTGTTAGTGTAGCTGTAGTCACCCTGTAAAACCATTGTGAGAGAAGGTGGTTAGAATTTGGGTTGGTTTGCCTGTTCAGTCACTGTCTGTAGGAACCTACTTCCAAGACAGATTCGTAGGCACATGAATGTCCATAATACAGAAAATAAGTTGGTCATAAAACTACTAGGCCTGTCTGCTGATATATTTGACTTCCCAGTCCCACTCCCTTGATGCTGGAAAAGATTCATTGACTCCTCAGTTTCAGAACTTGGTAATTCCTGAAAAACTATATACTAATATAACTCTCATATATATAATTAATAACGATGACTTGTATCAGGAAATTATTTTTTTTTTACTTTTTTTTTTTTTCCCCTAGAGCAGCGGGCTCAGTTGCAAACACTGAAAAGCAGGGTCCAGCTATAGTAGTTGTTTCCGTGATTTGCTGGCTGAACATGCTGTTGAATAATGAATGAATTGATACCTTTTTAAAAAAAATGCCTGTCTTAAGTGTATTTTTGAGGAGATCTGTATGTCTCCTTTCTGTGAGTGGCTCAGCAAGTGATGTTTGTTGACTTTTTGTTTATTTCTTACAGCAGGGCAGATGCAGAAGAACATCAGAGAAAAAAGTTTGAAGTAGCAAAATATGTTGGGCTAATGATTTTGATATGCAGTAAAAAAAAAAATGCATTCCAAGGCCACTGCTTGCCTTAGCAGTAAGGAAGATGTATTGCAGTCTCTCTAACCGTTATCTTGTAAAAGAGGCCAGCTGCAAAAATTGGTAAACCTGTGTGCCATCTTAAATGCTAAATGGGAGGCTTTTGCAATGATGTGTTTTGTAACTGTGGAGTAAGTTTCTTATAATATAGAACCTTGTCATGCTTTTCTAGGATGAGAAGGATTTGATTAGACTTCTTGGCTCTTTTTTTTTTATTATTATTATGAAAACCAAAATTAAGCAAACACCCCACCCACCCCAAATTTCTAATTCAGTTCTTTTAAGAAAATATTCCAGAATCTGTCATGGCACTTGCAGTGTGATGAAAGTGTCCCTAACCAATTTGTCATTATTATATGGTAAGAGTTGCTGATTCAGACTGGAAAGTATTACCATCCCTAAGAGCTGCCATTCACCTTGCACGTTCAATCTTTCTCTGGGAAGTATCGGAGTTCCACTGGTAATGCAATACATAAATTGACAGTTTTTAAGTATTTCTGGTTCCTGCTGCCTCATAGATCTTGTGAGTCTTTCGATTTCTGCATTAATCTGCTCATGTTTTTTTCTTACATACTTTTGTCTATTGTCCTCCCTTGTCTGTTGTGGTTCTTGAAGACTAACAGTTTATGGTCCCTACTTATATAAAGTATTTTTCACACTGTGTTACTGACCTGCTATTGTTCTGCAGTTTCTCTCAAAGAGTAATTAGTGATTTCCATAAAACTGTTACCACCCACAGCTTAGTGTTTATAGGTATTCCAGTGTGACCTGAGATAACAAGGTAGTTTTTTCTTCACCATTATTGAACTACTTGAGCAGGTGTGATTGTTGCTTCAAAGGGTGTTGCCATGTGATTTATTAATGTCAAATAGTAAAAATTAGACTGCTTCTAATACTGTTCATAGGTGTCTTTATAGAAGAATTAACACTTTGTAAAATCTTTTTACAATCCTCTGACATTGCAGGCAACAGGGGTTTAGACTGTTTTGCTTAAAATCTAGTCATTTTGCAAAAATAGAAACTTGGGAATCAAATTGCTGTTGTTTCACTGTTCGTGAGGCACTTTGTGTTCCATGCCTGGCAATGAACAGCCTGTTTATTTATCCATTCTTCTATTTTGTTCTTCTAATGTGTTCATGTTTCAGAGTCGGGGTTTTTTTGATCACTGTAGGATTATCAAAATGTAATTTTGGGTATTAAGCATGATGAACCTCTTCCAGTATTGAATCACTGATACATGGTTCCTTTGGCTTTCTTAAAGTACACACCAGTTGACTGATAAATCTGTGTTTTCTGTGTTGTGCTCTTCTAAAGTGTACCACCTGTTCTGCTTTGTTTCTCCCCTGAACCTATCCACTTGCTAATAACTTACGGTTTTCTTTGTAACTTGTGCATTTGTCTGCTTTCTCTTTGGTTGTGAGCTGTTTTTTCTTTTGGGATACTATTCTCAATGAGACTTAATGTCTAAATTGGATTACCTGTTAGTTAGTTAGTTGTGGGAAATGTAGGGTGTAGCAGAAAATGCTCTGAGAAAGTTACAGTCTGTTTACTTTCAATGCTTGTTTTCCAAATAGCAGTTAAGAGTAGTAGTAAAATCTTTTGCACAAAAATCACCTTATCATTCCCTAGTTATGTGAAAAATGTAGGTTAGACATTTAACCTTCTAGCCGTGCTCAAAGACTAGTCCAGCTTCTAGTGGTTTGATTCATACTAGCTGATATTTTAGTACTTCAGTTTAGCTGTCACCAGGAAACAAAACAAAGCGAAGAAACTTCAGTTCTTCTTTATGTGGCAGAATACATAGTTTCTCTTGAAATTTTTCTTAGAAGCTTCTTTCCCATAGAATGTGATTGACAAATGTCTGGACAGTTCTCACATCTATACCTTGTAGATATTTTGGTGCTGCTATTCTTGTCCAATTCTGGTTGAATATTACATTTTTTCTTTATTGACTCTTCCTGTCATCTCTACCAAGCTTTCTCAGGGTGTAAGGTTTGCTGACTGAGTTCATTATGGTACTGTCTTTTTTTCATTCAGCAGAGCTTTTCCTGGTTTGGTTCTGTTATGAGTCTTTGAGTTTTTTATACTATGTTGTGCTTAAATTTTGTATTCCAGAAACTTTGTCACCGTGCAGGTAGCCTTGTATCTTTTAGAGATTCCAAACTCCATGCTTTTTAAGTTCTTGCATTGCTCTGTTGTGAAACATATTTTGTTCCATCTAGGAGTGCTATATTTCTTCCACAATTAGTATAGTCTGCATGGTTTCTCTTCCTTACTTAAAATTGTTAAATAAACTTGGGGCGTCTATCTCAACTTCCCTGTCAGTACCTACACTTTTATGGCTGTTAAAGTGTTCTTTTTTGAGCTTATCTGAGTGCAAATAGTGTTTATAGTGAGTTTCAAAGTACGAGGATTTCAAAGCATTAGAATTTATAGCATCTGCTTTTTGCAGGTTTTCACTTTTCTTCCTTGCCTTGTTCAAAGAAGTACTGTACTGTTTGTGTCCCTTCTGTAAAAGCTTCCTGCATATTGATCAGTAAGAGCTTTTCTTACAGTAGGAAACTAAGGGTAGCTGCCATAAATGGGAAGTGAGATCTTACCCCCTCCTCTCCTTTCCTTTTGTTTCTTTTTTTTTCTTCCAGTAAGCAAAAGAAAAATGTGATGCACAGATTTATATTGATGTACTTGATATTTGAGTATGGACATTTGGCTTTATCATGTAACTTAATGTTTGATTATTGGAATACACATGGACTTTGTTGCCAGAACACATCAAGTGATGGGTGTTCCGCTACATTCCTGACCTGTCTTCTTCATAGCTTAATATCACTTCAGGTTTTATACACATTTTCAGTTGTTATGTTGCTCTTTCTTCAAATTACCAATAGCTTTCTTAAATGACACGAGTCCTGGGAAGCATCACAAGATTTTTCTTTTTTAAAAAATGTAGCTGCATGGTAATGCCTCACAGTATAAATTGGAAAATATTATCTGCTTGTTATTTGTGCATTTTTATCACTTTCTCAGTGATGGTTCATATTGAAACAAGAGCCCTAAAAGAAATTTAAATGTCTGGTATCCATGGTACTGCTCTTACCATACATTTAAGGTTGAGTTATGTTGGTTTGTTTTTTTTCCTCCTCTTTTCCAGTGTCATTGTTGCCTTTCTTTTTGGTTTTTAGAGTTGGAGTAGATGGGCCTCTGATTTTCCTCTTCCAGACAGTTTTATTTGTAAGGAAACAACTTGCTTTTTTGGTGGATAATTTAATTCTTTGTTTGTGCTGTTGCTTAGATTATCAAGCAGTGCTGATAAACCCAGGATGGTTGTGGTGGGAAACAGGAAGGTAGAACTGTTCCTTTCTTTCATCTCCCTCTTTTTTTTTTTTTTTTTTTTTTTTTCTCTCCTCTCTGTTTCTTTGTTTTGATACTTGGTACTAATGGAACCTGGAGATTGAATCAAGGTGGAAGGAAAATTCGCTGTGCTAGTATTCCTTGGAGCTGTGGCTACCCAGGAAGGAGGACAATAAAGCTCAGGGGCAGAAGGCACGTAGCTGTCTGCATGGATTTCAGAGTTCTAGGCTCAGGACTCAAGCACAGGTATACTGGGGAAACCTTGTCTATGAGCAGGCAACATACTGGTGTGTGACATTTCTGCTCTTCTGAGTAGTTGGTTAATTGTTTTGGAAAGCAGGTGAAGTAGGCTGATTTGCTTTTTTCTGCAAACACTAATCTAGCAAATCTCATTTAGAAGATTTGCCTTTGTGCCTATGAGTACTAGAAAGTTATTTTGCAAAAAAAGAATGTATAAAGGCACATTTTAATTTCCCTCTGCTTTTCTGTATTCTCACTGTGTAGTAATGAGATGAAGAAGTGCATATATAAGCCACTTTGTCAATTTCAGTAAAACATTAAATGAGAGAATAATAACTTGATGCCAGTAGGAGATGCAGAGACTTGGAGGGAGCCACTAAATGGCCATTGGTACATTTCTACCCTGCCTATTTTAAAGTGGCAAATACTTCTCACTAGTGTACTGGGTTTAAGTGATTTGCAGTGTATAGCTAGGGCAGCTATGAAAACAGTAGAACTTACTAACTTTTATATTTCTTTTCTCTACTTTTATGTTAGACTTTCAGAGTACTGTTTGTTTTTGACTATTACATGTAGCAAAAGCCTAATATAATTTAAATTCTGTTATGTGCTTGACGCTGCATTTAACTTTACAGGTAAATAGATAGATAATAACAGATGAGAAGGAAGTCTTGGATCATTATTTGAAAAGAAAATAATATACAAGTTTTCAGAAATGACCACTAATAAAATGCAGCATATTCACAAAGAAGCCTTAAAGAACTTGTAATGTATGTCTTATTTGGTATGTCTTATTAAAAAAAAATGTTTGCTGTGCTACAACCCTAAATAGGAGGGATACTAATCCCACCCCCCCTCTGTAATACAGAGCGTTGCATGACAGAAATTAACTAAATCAGCATGTAACTCAGAATAACTTTTTCTCCTCCATTATTCATTAGGTTAAACATAAGATACTTATTTAAAGGCAAGCTGTTGAAAGCAGTAGAAGCGTTCAGGGTAGAGTAGGAAATAGATCTTTGCTCAGTTTTGGGGCTCTCCAAGACCAACAAGCAGAAAATTCTTACATTGATATGTATAAATTCTAGGTCCTCAGGATGTGAGTACCTTCCAGATTTGTTTGGAAAGGGATGGAGAGTATGCTTTTGAGTTGTGTATGTGTTATCTGCTTAGCAAAATCTAGATGACATGTACACGCATGTCTCACATGAAGGTTAATTTTGAGGGAAGTCCATTGTAGTTTTCTTGTACAATTTTTATAAGTGTAATAATTCTCTGTCTTACAAGCATACCCACATATGTTGTCTATCTGAACAAAATGTAAAGTTGTTTTAAAGATTAGACCTGAATTTTTGCTTGAAATTCACAATCAAAATTAAGGTTGTACTTTCTGAGTTCTTGAGTACTGGTAAATCTCCTCTCTCTTAACCTTTTTCTCTTCCAATATGAGTAGTCCTACCATATGGGAGTGCAGTTCCTTTTATTAAAAAAAATAATCACACAGAACAGCACTTATTACACTTGCGAAATTCATTTTGGCTGAGTAAAAGAGAAAGCCTTTTTGGCCTTGAGGAATTTATACAAACCACTTAGAAGCCAATCCTATATCCTTTGAAGGTTTGATGGTGAAGTACAGTTATTGGAGGGGGCCTCTTAAGCAGACGTGGAAATTTGTTCGCTGTAATTTGAAAATACATTCTGAGTCTTTTGTAGCTGTGTGTTAGGAATTTTTTTTTTTAATACATACGAAAGAGAGAAGGAGAAGAAAGAAAACTTAAAGAGACAAAAGAGGAAAAGAGAAAAACAAAGGACAGAAAATAAAGAAGAAAAATTGAAAAAGAAAAAAAGATGAGGGAAAAGAGAAAATGCAGGAGAAAGAAGGAAAAGAAATTAAAAGGAAGAAAAGAACATAAAATGAAAACAGGAAAAGAGAGAAGTAGAAAACATAAAAAGGGAAAGAAAGAAAAAAGGGAAAAGAAAGAGAGAAAGAAAAATAATATGTTTTTATATGTCAAGATGGGGGAGTTAGCTTGGTCACAATGTCCATTACTGTGTTGCTTCATGAAGTTCAGTTTGGCTCTACTTTTTGCCCCTTGACAAATTCCATGGTGATGGTAATCACCAGTAGGATAGCAATATAAGTCTTCTAGCACTGTTTCTCCTAAGTATTTCATTCTGTAGCAAGCTCAGTGTCATCAGACAGCCCAACAGATGTCTGTAGATTTAAGGGCTAGATTATGGTGGCTGTTAAGGAAGGATGAAGTGGAAGTTTTAATGCTGACCATATGTGCATTTTAATTGGCTTGTGGATTTTAGGATACCATTATATTTGTACTTCAGACCAAAAATTATAAAAATGGTTGTGCTTGATTGTATTTCAGAAACAGTTCCATACTGTAACATTCTTCTGAAGCCTGCAAACAAGTTTGGGCAAGAGTTATATGAGCAGAGGGGATTTGCTACATGAGATGGGAAAATCTTTTATTCATGTGTTGTTTTTTGAACAATCATATTGCGGGCTATATTACAATGGCACGATAAATTGCTGAATACACTGTCTGCCGAATATGACCTCACCATGAAAAATTTGATGCATTAGAGTAGGAAAGGTTGGAATATATCAACCTTAGCTGACAAGGGACTTTGAATTTTGACCTAACACAGATGACCTTTGTGTGCAATAAAAGTGAGTTTAATCTCCAGGTCAAGGTTGAGGTGAACGGTAGGGCAATGTGGATTGGTTTCTGCTGGCTATGGCTGGATCACACCTAGCAAGCAGAGAAATCCAAGGTCTTTGCATTTCAGAGCAACCAAATGCTTATTTACCTAGAGTTTACTCACATCTGTTACACCTCTTCCAAGAACTGTGCTCTACTTGTAGACAGCTAACTCTTCAGCACATGTGGACTAATTCGTTTGAAGCTCAGTGTTTCAGAGTGAGAAGTGTGAGGTATGTATATTCTTCTCCTATAGATCATTGAATAGGTAAGCTAAATAAAATTTCTCCTCCAGCACATAGAATAAAGACTGTCAAGTATATTGCCTTGCTCTGAAAGGGGTGAAATCTAGAAGCTTTATTTCTTTGACAGCCAACCTGTCTTTGGAACATCGGAAGTTTATTCCTAAGTGGCTTATGCTTTTAGGAGGAACACAATTAAGAGAGCTCTGATATGTTTCGCTAGGCAAATACAAAGAAAACGGGTCCTTTTGAGCACTCCCTTGCTGTAAAAGGTATTTGATCAAAGAAGCTAAGTTACAAAATGTTTTGGGGGTTGTCTAGGTTACATAATAAAGACGTATAGATGAATTTAAATAAAAGATTGTCGCGTTTTATAGTAGTCACAAACAAAATCTGTCTTTTTAACTGGCTGGTGTTTCAGGAGTGCTATTTTACTAACACACTACATGCCCTGAATACTTTACACAGATAAGAGTGGTAGCAGTGGTGCGGTTGGAAGGAGGGGGGAAGGAGGGAGTTCTCTTTAAATCAGCCAGGGGAAAAAAGAGAAAAAAAAAAAAGTTTGAGACTAATGGAAAGAACCTCTACTCCTTTAATAGAGCCTGCAAAATATATTCTCCAGGACTGATCAGCTCTGAAGGCTCTAGAGGTTTGATGATTGGAATGGCAGGAAATCACGCTTTCAGGACATAACGAATTGACTGGGCCATCCATCATTTGTTAGCATGCGCTGAAACGCTGGGTTTGTGTGCAGAGGTCTGTGATTTAGTAAATACTTGGGAGATGAATAGAGCTTACACACAAGGGAAGATATTGCTGTCCTTCAGCAGCCTTAGACACAGATCCCTGCTGAGAAGGCCGTCTGACAGCAGCTCATCAGTAACTGGCCTGTCACAGTCAGTGATGCCCACCAGCCATCCCCAGTATATTAAATGCATTTTTAATATCTGCTTCAGTAGATTTAATGAAGAAAATTTAGTTTCCATACTCTGATCACTGCTTCCTCAAGTGTTTTAAAGCATTGAGTGAAGCACTTGCAAGAAGGGGACTGTGCTGATACCTGGAGGAGTTGATTGAAAATGAAACAGAATACAAACAGGACTGCTATTTTCCAAACAGTTTCCTTAAAGCAAAACAGAAATGTTTGGAAAAAACAATTATCTTCTTAAAAACAATTAACCCTCCTGTGGAGGGACCTTATGAAGCAGGATGTACAGCAGCAGAGATGCAGTACAGGAAAAGGTGTGTGCACAGTGGTTCTCTTTGGCTTGCCAAAAGGCATAATTGCATTTCCTACACTTTCAGATGTCAGTACTTGAATCAGATCATTGTTCTGTCTGGCTTTCAGAGTCCTGAGAGGAGGATGGCTGTGAATGGAAGGAACAGAATAGATCATGTTTTGATAACTAACATAGATTTTGGGTTGGTTTTGGCAATTTTGTGAGGGATCCAATTGGTAAAAAACATTGTAGTATTCCATGGAGGTATTTAAACTGATATAGGAAACAAATAATAAAACACAATGGAAAATAGAACCTATGCTATTTTTGTAACTTAGCAGGCTCATTGAGAGTTTGTCAATACTGATATCCTGCTAGTAAGGATTTTACAAAATTATTTTTTTAACTTTGCAGCAAATTATGAAATACATATGGACAGCAAAAGGTATCTGTATAGATAGATAAACTTCATAGTTGTTTGACTTTCCTGGGAACTTTCAGGGAAAGCTTCTGTTTACATAAAGGCAGATTTGTAAGTTTTCTAGCAAGATAGTGCTTATGATACTTAGTTCAAGACAGCAAGATAAACAACTTGATTTTGTTGCAAACATCTATTTGAAACAGTCACTTTGTGAGATTTTTTTTTCCCTCAGGAATCCATTCTGTGTTCAGAGAAGAGAAAGCAAGTGCCGAATGAGACCTATAAATTTGATTCTTGTATGTGTCAAAACAGTAATGTAGTAAATGCATATTATTATAAAAATTTAAGATATTCTAAACAAATTTTTATAACACATGGTAGTATTAAATAATACATTTTCTTGTTAGCATCTGTTTGATGTCATTGTTGGCAGGTCCTTTGATTTATTACTGCAACCATTTTGGTCCTGATATATGCCCCTAAACTTTTCACTTAAAAACATATGCTTCTATGAGAGTAGTTTTTAATTGTTTCTTAAGTTCCTGGTAAATATACCATGTCTATTTGCAATGCAAAAGTCTTAGAAGCTTGCATAATACTTGAAACTTAGTGAAATAATGGTAAGATTTGCTTTCTTTAAGAATTTGCCATACAATAACTAATTGTACTAAAATTATGTTCTAAGACAAGCGTGTTAGAGTGTCATTACCAAAAAAACCCAACAGCATTGGAAGAGGAGTGGAAAAAAACTCCTGCTTTCTTCAGATCCAGTGGTGGTTAAAAGCCTTGTTCATTTGTTTGACTAACTGGTACCATGTGAGGTGATTTAAAACTCCCATTGACATGCTAAGATTCGACGCTATAATGTTAGTTTTCAACTTATATTTCTTGGAGTCCTTGTCAAAAGAAGAATTCAAAGTAAATGAACTTCTTGTTAGCAGACTTAAAAGTTGCCAAAAAACAATCTGTGCCTGTTGTGGGAAAAGCATTTTCATTTGTAAACCCCTTAGGTTGAAAACTTCCATTTTGTAAGAAACTAAAGCATTTTTATCTGTCTTTTGGTTTGTTTTCTTTTTTTTTTTTTTTTTTTTTTTTTTAATTCTAGTGCCTATAATGTTTTGAATGTGGTAGTGATATGAATAGGATACAGTGTTCCTCCCACAGCATCCTCCAGGGTATCCAGTAGCCTGACTGGTAGTAACAGTCTCATTGCTTTATGCTGGAGAATTCTTCAACTTCAGCTTTATCATTCTCATCCAAATAGGCTATTTAAGCAAGTGTTGCTGTCCATCCAAATTGGCAAAATGGCTTCAGGTGAAGAGGACTTTATTGTTTTGATTTATGTTCTCTATTTGCATATCTGTATCTAGGCCTCCAAGGTCTTGGAAGCATTTGATAGCTTTGATTCTCAGATACCTCCAGAAGCTTCAACACTGAATAAAAGTGCCCTTAAGTTAGCACTTATTCTTCTTCCATGGAAAGCAGTATGCTGTCAATTATTTCTTGGAGCAAGACTCACATAATAGCAAAGGTAGTCTCTTGTGTAATGCAGCCTGTCTGAAACTGTTTTGAAGACAACAACTACTCACTTCTGTGCCTGAATTAATATAAAGGGTCTTTTGGAGTTCCTCATTGAAGTTCCTCCATTTTAGGTTGGACATTAGAAAGAATTTCTTTACTGAGAGAGTGATCAAGCATTGGAATGGGCTGCCCTAGGAAGTAGTGGATTCTCCATCCCTGGAGATATTTAAAAAGAGACTGGATGTGGCACTCAGTGCCATGGTCCGGGAACTGCAGCGGTAGTGGATCAAGGGTTGGACTTGATGATCTCTGAGGTCCCTTCCAACCCAGCCAATTCTATGATTCTATGATTGTATGATTCTATGGTTCTATTGTTATTTGAGAACCCAGACAGCAATAAGGACACCGTGTATCTCTGTTTCCATTTGCTGTTGCCTGGGAGATTACAGAACTTCTTATCAGGCCACTATTGGTAGCGGTAACATCCAGTTCTTTATTGCACTTCTGTGAAATGCAGATGGTGCAAAGTATGGTAAATATTACCTAGAGACCAGGTGTAGATTCCTACAGATGAAAAGGTTATTGAACATTAGCCATTTCCAGCATTAGTATAAAATGCTGGAAATGCATACATTGTTTATGCAGCTAGCTGTCCAGTTTTCAACACAGCTGAGCAATGTATCTTCCTAAACAAATACATTATCTTGGATACACAAAATAAAAAAAGATAAAAATAACTCATAAGGTAGATTTCTGGTTCTTACAGAGCTTAATAAGGATGATTTGTTTTGACTAGCTAGCAGGTAGTCCAATTGACCAAGCAAGTTCCAAGTGCAGTGTTTATTGACCTCATTGCAAAGAGCTATCTGATGCAGAAATACATTTTCCTTTATCCTATTACTAGAAACAGGAGAATTTAATTATTGACCAGAAAGAGAAGTTGCACTTCATTTTTTTAAATCCCATTTGTATTTTGTTCCTTGAGATCAGCTGTCTGAGAGAGAAAAAGAAAAATGGTTCTTTATGGAATAAATCCAGTGTTTGTGTCTAAATATTTTTCTAGCCATATCTATCTGTTTCATATTGTCCTCCAAGTGTGGAGGGGTTTTTTCCCAAGGAAATCCCATTGGCTACCCAAAAACTTTTACCTGAAAGCTTCCCACCTACACTTTTTGGTTTAATTCACTATTTAGACACAAACCATACCAGTGACAGGCAATCATTCTTATGCATTGTTATTTTTGCGGTTTTGAGGTTCCTGGATAGAGAATTTTGTCCATTTATCTGGACGTAGGTGTTTTCCATTCTAACATTTTAAATCTCAGTAATTTAAAAATATTACTCAAATGTTTCAGCTACTGTGTTGAAATCAATGTTTTTATGTAGACAGGTTTGGGATGATCAATGTGTGTAACATGATAATAGTTTGCTTTAGTTTATTTTACAGTTCTTAGCTCTCTAGTCTCTTTTATATAGGTCAAAACTTTGCATTAGTACATCAGGATGTTTGCTGAAGTAACCAGTTAAAATTATTAAAATCTGCAGTCAAAAGCAACGTGCTTAATTTACTGTGCTTCTGAATAGTAAATGCAAGTCAAATGGTATATAGACATAGAGCCATTTGTTACATTTTAGTATATGAAGCAATAGCTGTGTAAACCTTAACCTCGTAATTTTGCAAGTTCTACTTTATCATGCAGCTGTAAAAGATAATCAAAATAAATCGTGGAAAATGAAGAAATATTTTCTGGGGCTTTTTTTATGCTTTCAGAAGTGGCGCTTGATCCATGAAATTTTAGTAAGCATATTAAATAATACAATATGATGTGCAACATGTCAGGTCTGATAAATTATTTTGTATAGGACATTTATACAACATATGGTGAGCTGCTATGTGAACAGCTTAATGACTAAATTATGTTAATCTTTCTTGCCATATTTACTTTTCATTGAAAAAAACAGTGTTTTCAAGTTTTTATTTTACTTTTGTTATCACGGGGAAGATATAAGAGAGGTGTAGGTCATCTCCGAGAAGCCGTGACAGTGATCCAAGGTTCCTCAGCTGTGCAGTGTACATAACACAGATGTTGGGAGAGTCATCTGTCAGCTATGCCTCTCCTATGGAGTTAAAGTTCTAGGGGGAAAAGAATTCGACACAGTGCTGTCACTGTTACATTTTCACAATAGAAGAGCATGCAAATATTCAACCTCCTGCTTAGCAGTAGTGCCCTGTCTAATGTCTGTGCTGGTTAGAATAAAAAAAATAGTGGGTGCATCTAGGGCTCATAGATCTGACAAAGGTCATGCTATGCTGGGCATTTGAATTGGAAATTGTCTGGACTTAGATTTTATAAAGCTCCCACTGTTGTCGGGGAAAATTTCAGCAGGGTTTTGTCCCTTGAGAGGCCTCTTAGGCCCTTTTCTGTCCTATGAATGAATTTAGATGTGAGGGTTTCTCCTGCCTTAAAACTGTTAAGTTCATTTTGCATACATCCCCAGAGAGAAAAACTGGCAGATGCTTTTGTCTTGGAAGTGTTTAAAAGAAAACTGCAGAACAGGAACAAGGGAGAGAAGGGGCCCTGTGTGGAGTCCCAGAACATTTTGGAAATGGCCAATATGCAGTTTTCATCAGTACTAAGGCGGGGCGCAATATGGTGCCTGTAGCTCACTAGGGAATATGAATGTTGATTAAGCATACTCCCAGGCTTTGAAATCCTGAAAGCAGTGTCAGAATAATGGATGTTGAGCAAATGTCAAGCATTTGTTAATTTCTCTGTTATTTGGAGTTTATCTACCATGATCAATCAAATAAACTAGTGCTTCTCTGTTGTGGCATGTGTCATTGATATGGTGATTAGGTGGCTAGAGAGGCCTTCTGCTTTTTTTTTTTTTTTTTTCCCCCAAATCCAGGTAACAAATCACATATGAGCAGCCATAACTTTTTAAGTTAAAGATTTGTTTGCAGTTGGTTTAGTTGAAAGTGGTGCATTAACAAAATACTTCGGGGTACTGAGAAAAGAAGTATTTGTATAGCTACTGTGCTGAAAATTACATTGATGCCATTTTTGGCCTTCAAGCATTAATGTTGAGAGGGAAGAGAGGGAAGGAGAAATTATTTATAAATGAAAGTTGAAGAAATTTGTACTTATTCTTAAAAGAAGAAGGTTGAAAACAAGGGATATCCACCCCAAATTAAGATTAAGTTATGGTTTAGCCCCCTTCTTCCCTCTAAATCTTTTGATTTCTTTAAACTAGATCTTGAAATCCCTGTTTCTGATTGGAAAACATGTTCAGATGCCCTTTAGTTACAAGTGATGGGGATGTCTCTGTGACTTTTATAAAAGTGCAAGCTTTTTTGTAACAATATATCAAAGAAGTTGTTAGTTACTGACTAACATGCAGAAGTGTAAACAGTCCAGTCCAGATTATTTTTTTCTAATTCTGAATTTCTGCTGGTTTTTGATGTCCTAATCCTAATCTGGCTCTCTTAGACGTTAGATATCATGCAAAGACCTGGTATTTAAAAATGAACAATGAATTAAAAATAATCTGAAGAAGTCTTTTTGTCCTTTGCTACTTTACCATAATATATATATATACTTTAAAATGGTGAGGATAGGGTTGAAATGCTGCTTGTAAAATGTTAACACTCAAATTTCCCTGAATTCCAGTGAAGTTTAGTTATTCCCTTCCCATGGACTTTATTTTTACAAAGTCTGGCCCTTAAATGTTTAATGTAAAGACAACAATGTATAATTTCATTATGCTTTTGACAACTCCCAGAAATTTAGGAAGTGTCAGTGAGTCATCCCATATGACTTGATGCATGTCAAGGTCATCTTCAGTTTATTTTAACATAGAACAAATGTTTGATGTTGAAATAGTTTTCCTTCTTCCACATTTATTTACCAAGGGCTCCTGCCCCACTCTACCAGGACTGGTCACATTTTGGTGCTTAATGACTGTGATGCTATATGGTTAACCTATTGACAGGGATGCTGCAGGAAGCAAACTCATTGTATGGATTTTCAGAGCAGTGCAGAGAACATTGCTGGATAAGAAGATTAGAGATGTTTTAGGTTAGAATAATGTAATATTGTGATCACTTCTTATCAAATGTTCCCTTCATATTGTCTGCTAGTTGTAGGTAGGCAGCTTTTTAAAAGACAGTGCTGGAAGACCAATACTAAAAAAGAACAGCTGGGTTTCCTTCTCAGTGAGTTTCTGCCACCATCCCAGTGGGAAGTAAGTTGTGGAATTAAATTAGCCTAATTCTTCTGTAGCACAGTAAGCTATACCCCTGAGGCTGAAAGTAGACTTTGTAAATGTCTATATAGATGGTACAATAACATACAGATACCAGGCAGAGTATTGTGCTGTCAACTAGCTACACAGACAAGAATTATTCACTTTTGTTTTGTTTTCTAATTACAGGTAACGTAAAAATTATAGAATTTTAAGTGATAAACACTGTTTAGGCCTTAAGAGTAAAATTTCAAGGGCCTAGCCATAAATTGAGTAATTTCTTGCCTTAAATCTCTATTGTTCCCCAAAACTGAATTTACTTAAATCAACTCTTCTGTATCGTCCATGTTTGATAGAGCTAAGATTCTTTGAATTATGCCATGTATAGGAAACATGAATAAGATCATGACTCATTTAAAGAATTAACAGTTTTGTTTGGATTACTGGAAGCTTTTTTGACTTAAGATGTTCACTTTTTACCCTGGAGATAGCTATGCAACAGTGTGTGTTCTTGACATGTGATGCATGCAAATGCTAAATACAGTAGCAGCATGAGGCAAGTGTCATTAACAGTAATTTATGTAATGAAAGCCACCTGGCTGTCTTCGTAATTAATTGCTTGTAAATAATAAATTTAAATATAATTTATAGTTTTCTAAATTTGATTATATTTTTTTAGGAGCAAATTGTTTAAGGGTGTTTGGGGACTTAGTTTTAAATTGGCACAGATACGCTTTTTACATACAAGCTAATTTTTTCAATGCAAAATGAACAGTCTAATTAGCATCAAATTGCCTTTCACTCAAAAATAGTTTTCCAAAAATAAATTTAAACATGAAGTTTATACAAGAGAATATAAGTTTGAAAAAAAAAAAAAAAAGTATAAAGTTGAATAATTTTCCCCTTTCTCCACAATCAGGAAATTTAGGATTGAAGTCTGAAGAACTTCTCTTCACAAGCTATTCTGCCATCTGGTTCTTGTCTTGAGGCAAAGAGGAGGTAGCATAATAGTTATCCAAACAGAGTGTGTAAGATGAACACAAAATTATTATCAAATATTTCTTTCCAGTAATAAACTACTAAGTGAATCTTTTTCAGTCTACAGACCTTGGCCCTATCAAAGGCACATACAAAAGGTGAGGGGTGAGTCTGGTTTAAATTGTAGTTTCTTTGCCTTAACTGCTTGTTGAGGTGTTGTTGCAGCCTAGGAGGATCTGTCTTTGTACAGTCATCAACAGATAACTGCAATTTCTGTGTATTTTTGTCTAATAACTCAGCATTTAGATTGTAGTATTAAGAGATAAGAGTTCCAACTTGCCAACATGTTTTCTGTATAATTTTAACCGTAAATTGTTAAATTTATGGTGAAGTTCTGGTACTAGTAAGACAAAAAGATTTGATAGTTATTGAAGCCTCACATCAGAGTTTTACTTTAATGTTTTAGCACTTAATTATATTGCACCTGAAAATAATTTTCACCTTGAAAATGGAACCTTACAAAAATATTTTATGTTTTAATGAAAGAGACTTTATTAATGAAAGTATATTTACCACAAAGGTCTCCACATGGGTTTGGCATTTCAGTGGATTTCAAATATTCATGCCATGAAGTATGTGCTGTTTAAAAAAAGAAAGAAAACATTTCTAAACCCTGTCTCAGGGTTATTACCTATTTTGTGTTCTTACTTACCAAGATAATAAGACAAAAAAAGTATTTTCTTTTTGTTTGGAAATACCACTCTTATGTTCCTGTATTTTCAGAGTTCCATTTTTAACCATAGTATCTTCCAATCCTTATCCACTGTTAAAGCCTAATGTTGTTCTTGGCATCACAGAGATATATATGTGAATGAAAATTGCATCTTTTTCTGACTTCTTTTCTAATTTTGGGGTCTTGATCAGAAATACTTTGTAATAATTTAAATATGTTATCTGCTGAATTGGACTTGTATTAGCGTTGTTAAAAGTTAGGTTTTTGTGCTGTTGGTGAAAGAAGCTGGAATGTATCTGTGTGAAGAGCTAGCATTATTTTGTGATCATTGTCTGCATTGATAATTTATATTTCCCTCTGCCTTTTATTTTTTCTTGTCTGATACATATTGTTCATAGTCTGCAGTTGTTTTAAAATACATAAGCCATTACAATGGACACCAAAAATGAGGTATCTACAGGAAGAATTTGTGCCCTGTTCTTAAAGGGACTTCTAAGTCTTTCTAAATGAAAAATCATTCAAACAGTATCTAATACTGGCAATTTTCCTCTGTCTGCTGCTAGAACTTATTGGCCAACTAGGTCAGACATTATTAAAGTTCAAGTGGCCCAGTGGGAAAAGTAATGGCCTTATGCTACTATGAATTTTAAATGCTGCCATTTCTATGTATTGCACCATCATCTGTTCTTGCACATCACTAAATTGTATAGAAGTTGTGGGACCAACCAGTGTCAAGGTCATAGAAGTGATGACTCTTCTCAAGTAGCCTTCTTGAAGCTTTGTCATACAGATATTCTCATAACCCTGGCACTAGGCAGCAAAGTTGTATGCACGTGCCTGCATTTAACCTTTCTATTATCATCAGATGCTGTAAGCCTGCAATGCAGGATGTCTTTTTCCTTGGAATCTTTATTTTTTGCTTTTATTTTTAATCCTACCAGACATATGAGATTCTCTGTAATGCAAAGAGATTTTTTAGTAAGTGATTTGTATTGCAACTTTTTGAGTTGAACTGTTGTACAGCTTATTGATCTGGATATTGAAGAATTTCAAAATTGTTTAATTCTATAGTTCTCCAGATTAGTTTGAATTCTGTCTTGATTTTGTCATGCTACTAAGTCTGAAAGAAGCATATCAGCAGGTACTTCTTGTCATAGATGTATATCAATTAAATTTTTTAAGAGTATTACTATATTTGTAATGGGAGTATTTCTCCAGCAGCACTGTATTAGCTTTACATTTCCCAAAGTAGTTGCTGCTGATATTGCTTCCTTGTATGGAAGGCACCTTAACCAGAGATAATAAAACTGGTGCTATATTTCAGACTTGAATTGGTGTAGCTAGAAATCTGTAACATTGGAAGATGACCACTTTTATAGAAGTTACTGTGTTTTACACTAGAGATTTGCTGCTTTTATGTCTCCATGGTTAGTTACTCCAGTTCAAATCTGTAAATTCATTTAAACACATGTTGACAAAAGACATACATATACATATATAGAGAGAGAGACCCATGTATTGATTTAGCTTACATTGGTAATTCACTGATGTACGATAAATCGATGTTAGATTTGTAAATGATGAAGTAGAAATGTATACAGAAGCAATAATCTGCTTTTTGACAATTTTCCTTCAGAGAAGTGACCACAAGCCTATTAAAACTTTAGGAAATATTTTAATATTTAAAAGCTGCAGTGAAGACAGGTTAAAGCTGCAACTATTCCAGAGGTCAGTGAGTCTTCCTCTCTCATTCCATGTTCTTCCGTGTTTGAATGCATATAAGCCTAGTGGGTCTCAAGCTTTGATAGGCCTCCTGGATCCTTAGACTTCAGCCTCCTCAGCCCTTCAGATCTTCAGCCCTTCAAACTGCTAAGATTGCTTTTTTCCTGTTGGGACAATCCTAATCCATCAAAGAAGTTCTGAGAATGCACTGGTTATCACCTCATTTTAGATGGGAAGATCATCATCTGACTGCCTTTAATTGATTTACAGGTATAACTGTGGTGCTTTTTGACCTACATCCCTCACAGGCAAGAAGCCACAGAGGCTTTTTGCATCCAAGGATGTGTTACACATTTGAACTGATGCTTCTAGGTGTATTTGAAATCCATTATTGACAGAATTTTTAGAAATAAGAGCTGACTGGTTAGAAACACTGCTTTCTTTAGGAGTCCCAGTCCCAAACCATTTGCAGTATAGAAGATGAGAATTAAAAGCCTGTTTGAATTTCTTTCATGTCATTGCTAAAGTAACAGGAAAAATGTATTTTAGCTACATGTTCTGGAATTTCAGGATAGCTATAAGGAGGATTTGCCGTCCACCCACAGTGATTTAAACTAGTCAAATATGTGTGTATGTATATGTGTGTGTGTATATATATATATATACATATACATATCTATATATCTTTTCTCTCATAGATTCTTAATGTAGCATGGCAGCACCATGTAATTGCAGCCCTAAGTTGTATGTATAACTTTTATTTTAAAGCTCTATACTGCATTAGTTAAAAATATTTAAAACATTATATACATGGAAAGGAGAAGTTCTTTTCCAGTTATTATAATTCAGAGACGCTGTCTGCTTCAGAAGGGATATGACTAGCACTACATACTGATGCTGAAAACTGTGGAAGGAAAGAAAGATTTTTTTTCTACTACCTGAATTCCTACCATAGCTAAGTGCAGTGTTCTATGCATTTCCAAGAGAAGGATTGACACTGCTCTTTGGGTGAAACTCAACCCCTATCCCCAAACTCAGTTTTTTAACCAATATATTTGTTATCCTAACAAAGGAAATGTTCCATTTTATGAAAGGAAAGCAATGTTCTTTACATATTGAATTCGGATTTTGTTTGGTTTTGGTTTTGCTTTTTTTTAAGGCTACTGTATATGTACATATTGTATATATACAAATATATGTATATATTCATGCCATGATAAACTTTTCTTTCTACCTACTTGTCTCCACCTGTGTGAATAATTACTGGATTAAACGCTGTAGTTATTTACTCCGGATTTTTTTTAGTTGTACAAAACTCTCTAGAAACTCATCCTTTTTTCCATTTAAAATATTTGCAAAGTAAAGCTGAATTTGTAGTCTTTCTATATTAGGCAAAAACTGTGGAGTTAAAGATGAGGGCAATGAAACTGGTTTTAAAATGAATTGATGAAACAAGCAGAAGCTTGATTATGTACTTAAAATTTTATGTTTTCAGTAATCTAAGAAAATAAAGTAGGAGAGTGTAAATTTTATCTGTAAATAATATAATATTTGCAGAAGTTGCCACGTTTCAGTTTTCACCTCATGAGGCCATAGTAAGTAGGATATATTAAGTTGGACAGAACCCCAAATATTGGCTAGGTGTGCAAGCCTTCTTTGAGGAGATGATCTGATCCAATTAAATCGTATTTATCTTAAAAAGCTGTTTCTTGGCACTGGTTGTCAAGCACTGATTTGCAGCAGCATACTATCTGTTAATAGTTTATATATGAATATTCATCACAAAGCAGAACATTTCTGAAATGCTCTATATAGGGATGATAACATTCCTCCTCTACCAAATTCTGAGATTTATTAGAGAGTAGTCTAAATTTTATACTTACATATGAAATGACCAAAAGGCATATTCGTTTTCCAGTGCCAGACTTGAAGCTGTTTTATTAGCTTGACTAATCTCTTAAACTCCTAGAGATTCTCTTATTCTGGGTGACCTGGGCATCCCTTTATAAATGTGAATGGACTTTGGTATCTGTTGTACTTTTTAATGATAAAATTCTTAATATATCTTTTAGAACCAAGAAATTATATTTTATTTTTAAATATAAGAGTTATTTTCTTTTTTATAAATTGGCATTTTGTAGCAGAAGTTAGATTTCGCGTTTTTCTGCCAGTTAATGTTTTGACAAGAGCACAGAGATCATTGGGCAGTCAGATGGAAGTATACCACCAGCATCAACACAGAGTAACACAAGGTAAATTGGTTCATTGTGGATGCTGATGTACAAGAAAAAGAGGATATTTGTAAAGTGAGGCTGGGAGTTAGGTGCATTACCATCTGGAACTGCAGAAGAAAATGTTTCCATCAAAGTTGAATGACACTTTTTAAAGTTTGATTTTTTTCTTGGAAAATAGATTTATTTCTACAACATGGATAACAAGTTAATTTTGTAATTATTTAAACTAGGTAGTACTCAGAATTAGGAGCTTGGACGTTTTTGTTTGTGTGTTTTAGAAAATTGGGAAATCTGTTCCTTGGCTCTACAGTTGATTCTCAATGGAAGAGCTTGCTAAGTGTGAGTGTGTGTGTCACTGGCCATCCAGTAAGCCATGAGGCTTACTATAGATTTGTTCTGTAGGAGGCAGTAATGCAGCAGTGAAATGTTATTTTGAAAGAAGATATTTTCAGTGTTATGTTTGTTTTCCTGGGAATCTCAGCCATAATTGTCTGCTCATGTGTTGCTTTGAAATCTGTGTAGATGGATGGAACCCTAGGAATTTGGCTGCTCTTTAGAAGTTATGATAACTTACAAGGCAGTATCCTTGCTGTAAGTAACAGCAGATGTGATTGTGCTCTCTTGCAATGCAAATACATGTTCATGACTTCTGTCCCCTCTCCAAGTACACAGTGCTGTCTTTTTCAGCATTTTCTGAAACCATGATGTTTCAGTTTTCTGTCAGTGGCATCTTGCAGTAGATGTGGTCCAGCCATGCTTTGAGGAGCTATTTCATTTCACCAGGAAATTGTTGCAAGGAAATGCTGAGTGGCAGATAAGTGGTCATAGTGTTTAAGAGAGAACTAGGTTAACCAAAAGAAACCTGGAGTCAGCCATGTGAAGATATAAATCCACTTTTCCTGGGGAAGGAGAAAGATCTGGTAGTAAGGCTTAAAATTCTTTGAATGATACTACTGAAATATTTCTCTTCATCACAGTCATAATGTTTTAATTGCAATTCAGTGTCTATCCAACTTGTTCGGTTACTGGACTTAATTTCTTAGTGTTCATGGTAAGCCCTAGATGATCTCATCAGTTATAAGCATAGGAGTGTTTGACTAAAGTAGAGGAGCAAAATCCAAAGACACTAAAGGAACATAGACAAGGGTCAGAAGTGTGAAGAGAGGGATAATGATCTTAATTATTTTTGGTATGTCAGTATGTGTAACAGGATAAAGTACAATAAGTAGACTAATTATGCTGGGAGTAGCCTGAAAATACAAAAATTAGTATGTCAGTGGGAGAGAACTCAAACCAGAAATCCAGTTAAAAGCTGTCCTGTTTTGTTTTAGTTTTTCACACATCTTTTCTCTAAATTCACTTCTACCTTTACAACCATGTAAATCTGCCAGATAATAATAGTTACATAGACAGCCATTAGGGGCCCATATGTATCCAGCTTATTTATAGCCTGCAGGGTTTTTTTTTAATAAATCAACTTGAAATACCTCAGCTTTGCATATGCATATAGCCTGTATAAGTATATGATCTTAATTTTATTCCTTTGTTCACATTCTAATGATTTCATGTGCATGTTGAAAGTTGCCATAAGTGGATGATGCACCTTTTGGGGGAGCATTGTGGTACATCTCTCCTGGCCTCTGTGTCAACTGATACATATTTAACAATATTTAAATTCTGGACTATGTTGAAATTAATGTTTCTGTAATCCATTAATTTAGTAAATCTATATATTTATATTTAGATATATTACTGTTTATCTTTCTATCATTTTTTCTAGAGTCTTAACATTTAGTCAGTGAGTACTCAGGGTGAACATTCTCATGTAAATCGCTGGAGTTCAAAGCTCAGTTTACTGGTGTCACACAGATGTTGTGCTGGGCAGACAAGTCCAGAAAACAACATTATGGCAAAGATGCTGGAAGCACAGTTTTGGATAAGACAAACTAGTAAGCTCTTTACACAGCACTGCATTGATCTATCTGCTTTGTTTATGATGCTTCAACTGGTTGGTCTAGAGGTAACATTTTATATTAGGGTGCTGTTTAAACCCAAATAAAGTATTTAGTTCCAAATAAAGTATTTAGTTATTTCATGCCTTTGGAAACGGAGTAAAACCTCCTTATCTTAAGTTAAATTAGTATTGGTGAGGTGTGCAAATTGCAAGGAGAGGGGCCATTTAAGTATAGAGAGAACGTTTACATTTAATGTACGTATGATGTGATACAGCTGCTAAGTTCACACACAGGAAATCTGGCAGAAGAGCAAGACTTTAGACATAGTTGAATCTTTGAACTGCCTATGCTATGCCTTAGTAGGTAAGTTCATGGAAGGAAAAATGTTAATTATTCATAATGCTTTGCCGTACCATAAAACTCAATTTATTGAGACTATAATTTGTTCAAGTTGCATGTAGTAGGAAAATATATCAGGGGTAATTAATTGTATTCAGGGTGTGATGAGGTAGATATATCCACTGAGGACAATTGAAAACAGTAGCAGTGTGGTATTGATTGCCTTTCAGAGGGAAAAAAAAATCTTGTCCCATTTCTAAATGTTAACAATTCAGAGAGAAAAATTCCCACATGGGAAGAATGCTTTCCAGGTTGCTTCATTGCCAGGTGTTTGACATTGACTGGAGCTTTAGATGAATGAAGCTTATGGCAGCTTTTGGAAATGACTGACTCCAGGGAATCTTGGCTTCCTGCTGTGAAAGTTTCTATTTTCAAAGCACATCAGTTTCAGTGGGAATGTTCCAGTGGTCCCATATGCTACTTCTGACAGAGAGGGAAGTTTTTAACCTGAATATGAGACAGCTACTGAAGAGGTTCCCTTGCTGCTAACAAAATTAATTTCAATATGTTGCCAATGAACAAGCGGCATGTTCCCAACTGCTGATGGAATTTAACTCGCATCAATTATTAATGGAAATTTTGCTTTGTTTTCCTCTATGCCTGTTCCCTTTTAACTCAGCTACCTGCTCCTGATAGGACTTAGTAGGTTCTGAAGCCAAAAAAGGAATCTCCCAAACAATATGTTCTTTTGCTTTGAAACTCTTGCTATATTTTGCTCCCCTCCCTCGTACACTCTCTCCTTGACCTAGCAGCAGGATGCCTTTGTCTGAGGTGTTCATCTGGAACAACTTTTCCACACTTGTTTTCATGTTCTGTTAGATTACAGGGCAGCAGGCCTACCTTTGAAGCTCCCTTCTCTTTTGTTTCTTTGCAGTGCACTCCAGTAATTAACTTTGTCCTTCTTTTATTTGTTCCAGTCAATCGCAGTCCACTCTGCTGAGCATCTTCTCCCAGGAGTACCAGGTTAGAAGTTTTCTCCTTTGTGAGGGTTGACAGGTGCCTAATTGAATGATGAATGTCCCTTTATTTCTTTGTAATTGAACTGCCAGCTTTCTGATTGGTTTGGAGGATGTTCCTTTTCCACATCAAGCACCGCCTGAGTCTCAGTGGATGGCTGCCAAGCCTACCCATCCATCTGTCTAATAACATCTAGCCTTTGCTTATTTGGTGGACCTGTAATAAATTATGCTAAACCATTATTATTCTGACAATAATAATTTCCCTGTGTTGCGTGGTTCCATGTGCTAAATGTTTGCTGACTTGCACTGTCAGTGCTGCTTTCCATTGCTGACAGAGATGATGATAAATGACCATTGCCGGAGTGGCAGAAGGCAAGAGAGGCAGAAAATGGAGTCATTTATCATGAGATGACAGGTGTCAGTCAAGTGGCAAGTCTCTATGGAATCACTTTTTGTAGTTTTTCAAATACGTTGTTTTTAAGCAATGTTCTTCCTGGTTAAAATTGCCAATTGAATTGTAAAACTAGAGTGCACCAGACTTAGATGGAATTGAATTGAGGGGAAATTAATACAAAGGTTGAAGGAGAGAACAAGTTTTTCTTTGCCCTCTGCAGCCTTCAGTAAACTTATTTAGATTCAATTATTGTGACCTTATTGGCTTTTACATACATGGTACACTGCAGTACCGTCTGAAGACGTTCAGTTCAATAGGTAGATTGAATGTCATTTCTGTCCAGAATCTAAAAACATAGTTCAGTTTATATATCAAGTATAGCCAAGGAACATGTGTTTGGGCAGTCATGATTTCTGTTTTGATCTATGACACATTTGTAAGACTCTCTGTTTTTTTCATTTTTTTTCTAGAAACAAATCAAAAGGACACATGCCAAGCATCACACTGCTGAAGCTATTGAAACTTACTACCAAAGGTATGACCTCCCCACCCTGGTTAAGAGTGTCATCATAACTACTAATTGTGGTGGCAGTAATGAGTAAATTATAAAGCTATAAAATATAAATATGCATTCACAATTCGGAATGAGGAATATAGAACCGTCCACCTAAAAATGTTATTTCATGAAAATGGAGAAAATGTTCAGCTTTTGGTCAGTCTTGTTAAGAAAGGCTTTACTTCCTTGGCTCTAAGTCACCATAAGCAAATGTTTTACAGTGCATGTTATAGCATTTATTATATATTGCCTGTTGTTTCTAATTACAGGTTTTCTGTGTCAAGACTAATATTGATGATAACTTCTTGAAAGCAAGGGAGCTTGTTCTGCTACAGTTGCTTCTACTTTTAAAACATTTGTATTACATTAAAAAGTTACATATTAAACTCAAGTATTACCAGTTAAAGCACTAATTTTTAAGATCACTCCCTTTTATCAACAGAAGTGTCAGAAATAGCTGTTAAGGGAGGATGAAAACCTCTGTGTCATTTTGCAGTATTTTACAATTGTTTGTGTCTAAAGCTAATAAATTGTGTTTGCTACACCTTATAGTTTGTCTGTTACTACTATAGCCTTTATTAAAAATATTGCAATGACATAATTGGGGCATACTGATAACTGGTAAAGATACCCAATTAAAATGTTATTCTGTAGACTGACATATCTGAGGAACCAGCATGGCAAGTGAGTTCATACTTGTGACTGTACATGTCTGATGTTTATGCTTAATGTTAATCTTTATGAATCGGGAAAATAAACAAAAAGCCTTAATTTGTAAACAATTAACTGTGCTACTGCAGAGTCATATATTTAAAACCTAAGCACAGCCTGGTTATATCAGACGCTGGTTTAGAATATCTAGTGTGAATTGTTCTGTTTTGAGGGTTTGCCTTTCTTTTTTTAGCAATTGTATCTTTCTTTAAAAATTTGTACTGTATCACATTGCACAAATTTTCCTAGTGTTTATTCTTGTTTAGGAAAAATATCAGCTTAAGATTTTATTGTACTAACAACTGTGTTAATACAACACTATTTTTAATTACTTTTTTAGTTATCATAGTGTCAGTGAAGTTAATTTTAATTGCTGTGTAAATAATCCTTTTCTTAGAAGACATGCAAATAATTTAAATCACTTCAATGATGATTTTGTTGCAACAACTTAAACTTGAAACATGGGAGCAAATTTTGCTTTATGCAAAGCAGCAGTTGTATTGGTGTCAGTAAGGTTATAGGTGTGATTAAGTTTGGCTCACATCAGGTAGGAGGATTTGGTCTCCTGTCCCCTTCTGTACTGTCTGAAGTATGATAGCAGTACATAACTAATGCATTATGTATGAAGCTATATGGCGGTGGTAGGGAAAATCATTCTTTATGCTATGTCTGGGTATTTCATATTGCAAATGTATTAACATGGCTGAATAAAATGCACATGTTTTAAAATCAAAGGTGTTCTGGTTAATAGTGAGAAAACTAATCTCAATCCTGTTTTAGTAGATTTACTGTATAGTATGTGTCGTAAGCTACAGAGGCAGACTACTTGAGTCAGAAGCCAGCTTGAAATGCTTCAAGCATAAACATGACAAACATGTCTTACCCTCTAGTCTTTTGTAGCGTTCATCTTACCACTGTAAACCCCAGTCTGCTTGGTATGGTCCTTCCTGTTCCCACCCACATAGAAGCAAATAATTGTGCTGCTATTGCTATTGGTCAGAAACTACCCATTTTTGAAGGCAGTAATTTCCGGATCATCCCTGTATGGAGCAAGTAGAAGTACAGTTGACATGAGTAGCTTCTGCAGCTCTACTGAGACTTACTAGTCTTAAATTTAGGCAAACATGAAGGCAAATTACAAGAAGCAGCAGCAAGCTTTTCAGAGCAGTATTGCCATCAACATGTGAGATCTGTTAGTCCATAATGGAATTGCCAAAAGCATTAGAAATACCTGACATAAAATTACTCCATTGTCAGCTGTAGCTTTTCTGTTCGATCAACCAGATGCATGTTTTAGAACATTAATCTCAAGTAAATCTTCCTGATTAAGTATTTTCTTTGTGATCTCTCTTTTTTTTTTTCTTCTGTTATAAATTTTCAATGTTTAACTACACACAAGGCATCTTGTTACGTGGTTTGTTTCTTGTGTGTGTGTGTAGCATCAAAATAGGTTACAGCAGAAAGCTGTCACCATTTCTTTTATGCATTAAGGCCCAGAATAACTTGCAAAGGAAAAACCCTCTAATCCTCTGTGAAGAGGTTTATGTAAAGGTGTTACACCCATTCCACAGAAAGGTAAAATGATAAAGAATTTTAATGTCTGTAACTAATGAGCAGAAGAGTGGCTTCTGATGGATAGATAATGATAGAGCTGGAAAGGCTGTGGCCTTCTAATGATGTCAGTAATGATGTGCTAAACGAATACAGATAGGATAAATGAGCAGGTTCAAATGTTGGTAACTATTGTTCTTTTCCACATGGCTGCAAAGCACAAAGTGGCTTCCAATAGTATATCTTCTTTTCATCAACTCCTGAGAAGAAGTTTTAAGAATTATTGAAATGTAAACATCAAACAGTGAAAGAAATGGAGGCGAGAATAGCCATACTGTGTGATGGGATGGTCAGAAAGGTCATTGTATATCCATGTTGGTCTAATACCCTTAATCTGAAATCTTAAATTCTGTCACCATTTATTGAATCCTAAAGATTTCTTTTTGTTTGTTTTCTCTATAGAATATTAATTTGATTGTTAGACTGTGATTTCACTAAAGTAATCCTTAAACAACTACCCAATTGTTAAAGTCTGAATTAAATTTGAGAATTTATCTTTTTGTGCATAGTAATAATTTGAATAAGATTTACAGTAGGCCCTCGTAGTTGAAGGTCATGTGGAACCCAAAATCTTTATTGTGAATAATAGAGGTTTATTTGTCTGTGATGCATCTTTAAGTAATATAGATATAATTTATTGTCATGTCATTAAGCAAGTTTTTTTAAAAATTCATGATTTATTGTGTTGGTTTTTTTTCCAGTGACTTGGTTAAGATAAACATACCAAGCAGATGAATAGAAGACAAACTCAGAGAGTTAGTGATTGTTTAAAATACTTTTATCCTAAAAGATTCCCCATTAACTACTGCGTTCCCCAGTACTTTTCCCCAAATAAGAGAGATTCACAAGGGATACTGACAAGTATAAACTGGCCTTTTCTTTCCACTGCAGAATTACCTATCTTTGTCTTGTCTAGGTACCTGAATGGGGTGATGAAAAATGCAGCTGCCCCTGTATTACTGGAGCTGGCCAATGAGGTAATAATCTTTACTTTTTTCTTTTAGTCTTCCAATGTAAAACCTAAGGGGCATATCTATAGTGACTTTAGTGAGAAATGTAATTAACCTAAAAAAATGGTTTCAAGGCACATTAGACATTTAAAATGGTTCCCCAGTCTGTTAGTACTTACAATAATTAGACAAAAAGCCCCATTTATTAATAAATCAGTTAATGTAATTAGTCTCTTAACTTCAAGGCAAATGTGTATGAAACTCTCAATTTCAATTCTGCTGGAAATTTTAGACAGACCTTTAGGTCTTTAGACCTTTGATGCACAAACTTAGTAAAAAATCCCACACTGATTACATGGGTTGAATCAGATTTACTTGTATTTGATTCCTTGTTTTTGATAACAAACCCCATCTAAGATATTTTTTAATTGCAGGAAGAGTTAAACCAGTTCATTTTCTTGACTCCATTTATTTCTGCTCATACAGATTAGAGGATGGCTAATGAAAACTGCTTAATATAAAGCAATTAAGCAGAATAAATTTCTCAGTGTAGCCATTTCCTAGAAAATCTGGTGTATGAAAAGTTCAGTATGGTTGCCATTAAAGTCTTGACAAATTTATTAGTGCTGTTTATTAACTAGAATATGAATTTGCCTTGGGATGCAAGGTGTTACTTTCTTTAAAAACTGTTATCTAAAGCACTAAGTTAAAGAAGATGTAGAAAGTTTGAAAGAGTGGCAGTGAGCCTCCTAGAAAAAAATTATGAAATAGCTACCCTTTAAACTCTAATAATAATACAATAGCTGATACTCCTTGGAGCTGTTTGTGCAACTCTCAAAGGGCTAGAATGAAATGTGTGCTGGTTTGTGTTGCATTTTAATAGAAGATGTGATAAGAAGGCAGAAGATGAGTGTTTGCATTAAAAATGATATGGCACTCTGAACATTAAGTGTTGCAATAGCAGAAGTTCTACATGTTACCTTAGTAAGAAAGAATGGTTTCTCTCTCATGTACACTGCTGCATCCCCCAAATGAGCGATTACCTATCAATTACTGGAAGGTTTTAATGATCTGTGAAGTGTCTACATACCCTGATCATACAGTTAGCATAGAATAAAGGATTTATTTCTTATTAGTGGTAATGTGTAGCTTC
Source organism: Calypte anna (assembly GCF_003957555.1). Classification (NCBI taxonomy): domain Eukaryota; kingdom Metazoa; phylum Chordata; class Aves; order Apodiformes; family Trochilidae; genus Calypte; species Calypte anna. The sequence continues at coordinate 13,141,602 of NC_044251.1, read as the reverse complement.
TTACCATTTCTGGAAAGCGCAAATCTTAAAGTACTGACACCACAGTGTACTTTACATAAATAAGTGCAGTCTTATTAAGAATTTAAGTAAAAAACAGGATTCATGATATATTGCACCCATATTATACAGGAACTGTCATAAAAATATTTCAAGCACAAAGTAATATATCTGTTACTGGTTCTTTGTATATTTTTTTCCATTGATTTAGAGATGATGCATATAATTTCTGACTCTAGTAAGCATATCTTTGTTTATATGATACTAATGCATTTTTGCAATTCAGATCAAAGATATCTGCAGTTCAGAAATAAATAAAAATTAAATCTATGGGAGAGGGAAGATATACAAAGAACTTGTCTGCTTCTGATTTCATAGTAGCAGGCATATAAGAAAGGCAATGCATTTTGTGACTGCTGCCTAATGCATTAGGGAAATGTGGCAATAACCAGCACCAGATTACTGCTTCCAAACAATCAAGCTGCCATTTTTATATGGTACTTAATATTTAAATGACATACTCTTGCATCTGCTGACAATTGATGCAATGGTAATACTTTATGAGTCAATATATATTTAATCAGTGGAAACTGTAAAAATTGATGAGAAATATATAACATAGGTGCATTACAGTGCGTAGCAGCTCTTTTAAATAGGAAAAGCTCCATATTATTATCTTTTGGGTTTGGAATTTTTTTGGAGGTTTGGGAAACTACTTTTAATTTGTT